>NW_012267486.1:442839-452046 GCF_000151885.1 Dipodomys ordii | reverse complement strand
TACACTCCCACCAACAATGTAGTAAGGTTCCCTTCTGTCTACATCCCCTCCAGCATTTGTTGTTATTAGAGTTCTTGATTATAGCCATGCTAACTGATGTGAGGTGGTATCTCAATATTGTTTTGAGCCATCAGAAAGAATGACATTGCCCCATTTGTAAGGAAATGGAAACACTTGGAAAAAATTATATTAAGTGAAGTAGCCAGGCCCAAAGAAACATAGGTCCCATGGTTTTCCTTATTTGCAATAACTAGTATATGTCTGAGACAAACAGAAACTGTCAGACAAGTTGATGTTAGGAGAAATAAACCCCAAGATAAGGATTCAAATGTTTTTTTTTCTTTTTTATGATTGTTTCCAACATATTTATAAGATGATTTCTTTGTTGCTTTGTCTGTACCTCCCCCATGGTATAAGCACTGCTTCTTTCACTATATCTGATGTTGGTATAATTTGTGGAGGGTAAGGGAAAAAATAAATTGTTTAAATAGGGTTACAGGTGGACACATTACAACAATGAAATGTACAAGACGTTATGTAGAAAAACAAACTTTACGACTTCGGTGGGGGGTGGAAAGAGGAAGGGATGGGAAGGGGAAACAAAGGAGAAGGCAACAATGCTTGATAAGAAATGTACTCTTTACTTTGCCCATGTAATTGTAACCCCTCTGTATGTTATTTTCACAAATTTTTTTAAAAAGGAAAAGAAAAGAAAAAAAAAGCATTTTGTTAAGTCCACAGCACCGACTTTTCTTTCTTTCGTTTTTTTGGTCATAGGGCCTGAACTCAAGGCTACCACTTGAGCTACAGCGCCACTTCCAGCTTTTTCTGCTTATGTGGTGCTGAGGAATCGAACCCAGGGCCTCATGCATTTAAGGCAAGCACTCTACCATTGAGCCACCTTCCCAGCCCCATACACAGACCTTTCTTTGCCTTAAATGGTTTGGAGAAGAACCAAGTCACTAATAAACACCAACATTGTCACTCATAGAAGATGTCAGTTGTTAAGAATTTTGTGTTCTGCCACAAAAGAGGAAGTTGAAGAATACATTAAAAACTGTCAGAGGAATATTGATAGACTTTCAAATTATCATTCAGTTTCCCCTGAATATCTTACCTTAAAAAGAAACACAAGCTGACATATTACAGAACTTCCCCATTTACAGATTATTAGTCAATATAAACTTCACTAATTTTACCTCCATTTATGAAAAACTATGTTAAAATGAAGCATTGTTTCTGCCAAAATTTACAATATTTTTGAAATGTCAAGTTGGTCCTCCATGCTGGCTCCTCTTCTTTTTCTGCAACTTATAATGAAAAAGTACATACTTGTGGAAATACCCAGTGCCTCCTATGACCTTCAAACCAGAGAAGCTTTTATGGATGATTTGCAAAAACTATTTTGATATGAAGGACATAAAGAGACACAAGGGATAAACTCCCATAGGCATGCATTTGCAACAAATGCATAAGTATTTATAATTATGAAAGTAAAGCCAATACCAATAAAGGGGTCATTCAAGATGATGTTAAGGCCCCCTTTCATTTATCTCTTTGAGATATGATGCAAGTGATGCAAAACTTTTGTAATGATCTAACATTAATGAATTCAATGAATTTTTGGTTTATCTTCCCTCTGTTAGGAAAATTTCCTTCAACATTAAATTTTTTGCTTATCACAGAATGTGTTAACAATGTGGAATTATCATTGATTTTACCAGTATGCTAATGGTATGCATCAATCCTGCATTCACAGATACTAATCATCAAAATTATTGAAATCATGAAAGATTAAAAATATTTCCTCTTTATTTAAGTATGACTATAAGAGATTTTTTATTTAAGTATGACTATAAGAGATTTGTTATTTAAGTATGACTATCAGAGATTTAAAACCCATAAATACCATTTTGCATAAAGAATTATTGACTTGTGTTAATGGCTGAAATTTGGGAAATGCCACAATAGTTCTTTTTTCCCTACTCCTTTGTCTGATTCTGTTTTGCTTTGTTTTGTCACACCCAGTCTTTGCAATAAGAAACATAGGAAAAAGAAGAAGGATGCAAAGAGAAGATGTTATATAAACAATAGTTCTTAATTTATACTGGGAAATATTCATGTGTCTATACAGACTCATTTATTTATATGTTTCACATAGCTGAGCACTTCATTATTGTATTTTCTTACCTGTATAGAAGGTATTTTGATACAAAACATGTCCAATTTGTATTTCTGAATCCTTACCTATTTTTAACCCCTTACGGTTAAAAATAACTTGGGAGGCTAAGTGTAGTTTGGATTCCTTCTTTATCGGTAGACACATAGAAATGCAATAATTTTAATTAGGAGGTATTATGGTAGTATTAATATATGATCACCAATAAAATAAGGAGATACTGTAAACATTTAAAAATTGCACATTGAGTCAAAGAAAATAATACTTTTCAGTGTATTTCCAGATTGGTTTATTTACTAATTAATTGGTAGCACAATCATTTCTGGGAGAAACGAGAAACAGAAATAGTCCACATAATTGTCTGGCTATAAGTCACAAGAATTATTGTAACTGTATTACTAATTGCACAGACGAATAGCAATATAAAAAAAAGAAGAAGGAATTGGTTTCATTCATTGACTCCAGTACTCTGAAGCACAGAAGGAAGGACATCTTGTGTAGGAGAGACGGCAAAAACAAAGCCCCTGACATGTAAGGAAGTTCAGAGAATGACCTAGTGGAGAGAAACAAGGAAAGAAAAAGCTCCATATGTTAGCTTCCATTTCTTTTTTCTTAATTTTTGTAAAGATGCTGTACAGGTGCTTTCAGTCACATGAGTAAGGTAATGAGTACATTTCTTGTCGAACATTGTTACCCTCTCCTTTGTTTTTTTCCTACCACCCTTTCCCTTCTCACCTCCCACTCCTCACCCCTCAACATTGTAAAGTTCGTTTCCATCATAGTGTCTTGTGAGTCTCATTGTTGCAATGGGTCATCCTGTGTTCTTGTTTTAGCATTTTGTTATTCCCCTTCTCCTCCCCAAATTAGATAAATGTCTATAAAAGATTCAGGGTACCAAAATCAAACATGGTGACAACAGGGATATACCATATGGGAAAGAACATACAAAAGAAACAGAAAAATTACATAGTGCATTAAAAACAACGACAAAGAAAGACCTCTTGTACCCAAACCATGGGGTTCATTTAATTTAGCATTATCTTATATGGTCATATGTACATAGCTTTTCTGCTCATCTGGTAAGATTATCCTAGATGTATACTAATTATTGCAAATAAGGGAATCCATGGGGGCCTATATTACTTTGAGTCTGGCTTACTTAATATGATTTTTCCAAGTCTTTCCATTTCCTAACAAATATTCTCTGTTAAAATCTTTTGCAGTGAAGAAATATAATACCTAACCTGACATGACAGTGGTCACCAGTCATACCAGCATTCTAGAGAAAGAGGCAAAGTGGCCCTGAGTTGGGTGATAAATGGGATATGTTTCAAGATCCTGTCTCATAAAGCAATAAGAGAAAAAGAAAGATAACAACTCAGAAATACCTCATGACACCGGTACTATACAACTGAAACTCAGCATTAGGACAAACTTACACAATTTAGAGATTAAAACCTAAGTCATCAGATGTCCTGATCCCCGGCACCCCAAAACCATTTAATATCACAAAACACATTCTGCAGAGTCATGAGTTCTGGAATCAGGAAATCAGACCTGAACCAATGTTTGGGAGATATTTCTGACTCACAAATGAGAAAGATGGATTTTTATTGCTCAAAAACTGAGTTGCATATAATTTGCTAGAAGGGAGGATTTGGAGGATGGAAGATGTGCTTTATTTGTCATGTTTGTTTGTTTTCCATTTTGGAATTGGTGATGGAAACCACATCATCTATATTTTAACCAGGCTTTCTAATGCGAAAGAAGATGTCCAAACAGTAAATGTGCTCTAGAAAGAAATTTCTTGCACACTTCAAGTTGACCTATTTATATCTGGACCATTCAAGCCGTGCTGTACTCAGTTTTGAATCCATATCATGCGGTCCTGCTTCAAACCTACAACATGAACAACTAACATGAGTCAAAATCCAGAAGGAGTTGCTCCTATGTTTCATTTTTTGCGGTATTACTAATGAAAACTATCCTGAGAACACAGGCGGAGAGTGAAGTACTTTTTTTTGCTTGTGTGTTTTATTTTAATCTTGAATGTGGTATCTGCCACCAGATCTTCCCCATTGCAATTTTCATTTCCTTGTTCCTCAGAGTATAGATAAGAGGATTTAGCATGGGGGCAATCATGGTGTAAAACACAGAGATTTCCTTATCCTTATTTTTACCACCGGCAGGTAGGATATAGATGTAAATACAGGGCACAAAAAATAGAACCACAACCATCATGTGAGAGCTACAGGTGGAGAGAGCTTTGCGACGCCCTGCTGATGATCTTGTCCTGAGGTTATATAAGATGAGTACATAAGAAACTAAGAGTACAGTGAATATTGCAACTACCACTGTCCCAGAATTAGCAATCACTAAGATACTAACAACATGGATATCTTTGCAAACAAGTCTTAAAAGTGGTTTGATATCACACATGTAGTGGTCAATCACATTAGGACCACAGAAAGGCAAACTGAGAACCATGAGCAACATAGCAATAGAGTGCCAAAAACCGAGTCCCCAGGCCACAGCGATCAGCATGTGACACCTCTTCCGGTTCATGATCATCATGTAATGAAGTGGTTTGACAATGGCCACATAACGGTCAAAAGCCATGCACACCAAGATAAAAATTTCCACCCCTGCCAACCAATGGGATGTGAACAACTGGGTCATGCAGTTTTTATAAGAAATATTTGCTCTTGTTGCAGCCAAGTTCCTGATTAGCTGAGGAGCCACCGTGGATGTGTAGCAGAGGTCCATGAGGGACAGGTGGCAGAGGAAGTAGTACATTGGCTGTTCCAGGAGATGGCTGCAGCAGATCGTGAGTAAGATGATGCTGTTTCCCATTAACACTGCCACGTAGCAAAGCAGGAACAAGAAAAAGAGCAGGAGTTCTGTTTGCTCACTTTCAAACAGCCCTGTGAAAACAAATTCTGTGACATTCTGTTTTTCCATGAAGTCAAGATGAGTTCTACGATCCACAGCAGAAATCTAGTTTTTTCTGAAGTCATCTAGAATATAATGCATCTTTGAAAGCGTCCTTTAAATGTTGTAGTGATAAACATATATAAAATGTAGTCATAGCAAATGTATTATGGTGGTCATAGTACATTTATTTGTATATTGACATATTTATTTAAGCTATTCTGAGTGTTAAACCCAAACTATTGCCATCTGCACGGCCATTGTACAACTTGAGCAACACTTACACTCCATACAAGATTAATATTTAAAACTCTTTTGGTATAAAATATATCAGTACATACCTAGAAATATTTGATCAGAGGAAAACACATTTTATACCTCAAATTTATATAAATATTTTGCAAGTTTTTAATTGTCATAAACACCTACTTGATTTTCTATGGAAGAAAGAGTTAAATAAGAAGCATTTGTTTTCTCCCAAAATGAAAGATTTGGAGCAGACCCAACATATAAATTTATATGCAACACCCATTTATACAATCAAAGCCTCTATTTCATATTGCCCATAAAGAAGTAGAAATCTAACAGTTTCCTCCTCCTGCAATTAAGTAGAAATATTTTATATTTTTCAGTCTTCAGTTTCCTAACTGCCTAAAATTAGAAAGATCCATTTCTGCTTTTAGATAATCTACAATAGTAACCCAATCTCACTAATAGTATCTCATGTATAATATGTATGTATGTTTGTATATAAAAACTTGTAATGATCTGCATGGCTCTGACACAGCCTGGTTTATAGATGAGAGTTCCAAAGCTTCTCCATATCTTGTTTGTACAATGTCATGACGTGGAGTCGCTAGAAATAAAAAAAAATGAGGCAGCAATGATAAGCATCTAAGTACAGAAATATAGTTCTTTTTATTATAAAAAAAACTTTACCTTATTCCTAAAAAACATATATTGAGATAGCATACTTTGGGATAACTATTTCCATTTAAGGAAAGATTTGTTAGAACTATATGTTTTCTATGACATAGTGGAGGGCCTAATAGGATTCTCAATACATCTGCTCATTAATCACACTATCAGAATAGTGGATATATAAACAAAGATTATCTATCTACCTACCTATCTATTTATATAAGTAAAGACATTGTATTTAAATTGTATCCTCTCACCATCTATTGATTTCAACATATTTTCACCTATTCATTGGAAGCATCCTTTCAATCTACCTAGAACCAAATTATGTTCTAGGTAGTTCTTTGTTTAAAGAGATGAGGATGATAGAAGTATAGAATTCCATTGTATGTATATACCACATTGTTGTGATCCATTCATTTGTAAGAAAATAGAAGAACTTGGAAAAAAATCATATTAAGTGAAGTAAGGCAGACCCAAAGAAACATAGTCCTGTGGTTTCCCTTCTTGTAATAATTAGTACACATCTAGGGCAATCTTAGCAGATGTGCAGAATAGCTCAATAGCTATGTACCTATAACCATATAAGATGATGCTAAGCGAAATGAACTCCAAGAAATGGCCACAAGCATTTTTTCTTTGTTGTTTCTGTTCTCAATGTACTACATGATTTCATTTTTCTTTTGTGATTTTCCTACTATAATTTATCCCCTGTTGTCATTGTAGTCGATTTTGATACCCTGGGTATTGTATACATTTATCTGAACTAGGGAAGGTAAGGACAACAACAAAATGGTGAGACAAGGGACAAAGGGGAATATAGGCAACAGCGATACTCACAAGAAAATATGTTGGAAATGATCTGTACAACTTAGGGGGGGCTACAGGGAGGGAAAGGGAGAAAAATGAGAGAGGGGGTAACAAGTTGGATAAGAAATGTAATCACTACCTTACTTATGCAACTGTAACCCCTCTATACATCACTTTGACAATAAAATTTTTTAATTCCAGAAAAAAGAGATGAGTATAAGCTCCCATCTCAGATACTTTGTGAATCTCTTTGTTCCTAGAATGAACAACATTCATTCATACTGAGGTCCCTCGTTTCTTTGCTTTATTTACCCCAAAGAAAAATGACTTCTTATAAATTATTCTTGAGGAAAAAGTCTTGACAAGTCCACAGAACAATCCTATCCCTGGCTGCAATGGTTTGGAGAGGAATAGACACTTGTAAACCTATATGCATTGTCACCCATTGAAGGTTTATTTCCATTGTTAAAAATGCTGTGTTCTATCACATGTTGAGTAAATGAAGACACATGAAAAATACAGAGGGTATGCCAGCAATAGACAGAACACATAGGGAAATTGATAGACTCTCAGATTATCATTCAATTTCTCCTGAGGGTCTTCCTCTTAAAAAGAAGCACAAACAGAACTACTTCAGAGCCTCGAATTTTATGGACTATTAGCAATTATAAACACCAAAGATGTTACCTCAATTTAAGGAAAAGAATATAGCTTCATCCTGATTGTTGTTTCTGCCAGGATTTACAATGGTTTTGGAATGTGAAGTTAGTCCTTCACGCTGGCTTCACCTCCTTCTCTGCAGTTGTAATCTGAAGCAGGAGAGAGATGCGGAAGCACCCAATTTCTGCCATGAACCTTCAAAGGAAAGATGCTTTTATGGATGAGTGCTGACAATATTTTGAGATAAAGGACATAAGGAGACACAAGGGAGAAATTCCCAGAGGCAAACATCTGCAACAAAAGCATGTGTTTTATAATTATGACTGTAAGCTCAATACCAACAAAGGGACCATCTAAGATGAATTTAAGACCCTCTTTCTTTCATCTCTTTGGGATATGATACAAACAATGCATGACCTTTGTCATATTACAGCATTGATAGACTGACAGAATTTTTCTTTCTCTTTCCTTTTAGAAAATTCCTTAAACATTGAATATTCTGATGATTATTTAACATGTTAAAAATGTTGAGTTGCTCACCATTGGTTGTACCAATCAGGTAAAAGCACAATTATAAATACTGTATTCATTGATACTTATCCTCAGAATTATTGAAAATACTTCCTTGTTATTTAAGGGTGACTAATGGAAATTAGCAGCAATATGTACTATTAATATGTATTTAATATCATAAGTAGTTATTTGATAGTAGTAATGACTAGAAATTAGATAATATTAACTAGTCTATTATTTATTTACAATAAAGTAATATATTAATAAATGTAAAATAATTAAGTTTATTCAATGAATTAAAATTAATAAATATAATAAAAATAAAATACATTCTATAAAAATAATAGAATAAATATTCTACTTTTTCACTCATTACCGTGTTTCTGTTTTGCTTTGTTTTGTCAGACTCAGTCTGGTTTGTTTATTTTTAAGTTTTTTTATTGTGAAAATACCTTATAGAGGGGTTACAATTACATAAGCATGATAATGAGTACATTTCTTATCAAGCATTGTTGCCTCCTCCTTTGTTTCCCCTTCCCATCGTGCCCCCCTCTTACCCACCTGCCCATGCCAAAGTTGTAAAGTTTGTTTTTAAACATAATGTCTTGTACATCTCATTGTTGCAATGGGTTCACCTGTATCCCCATTTAAACTATTTGATTTTTCCCTTCCCCTCCACAAATTATACCAACATCAAGTACAGTGAAAACAGGGGTTATACCGTGGGGGAGGGAAAAACAAAGCAACAAAAAATCATCTTATAAATATGCTAGAAACAATAGCAAGAAAGAAAAACCATTTGAGTCCTTATCTTGGGGTTCATTTCGCCTAACATCTTATCTGACTTTTCTGTTTGTCTCAGACATACTAGTTATTGCAAATAAGGGAAAATGTGGGACCTATGTTTCTTTGTGCCTGGTTTACTTCATTTACTATAATTTTTTCCAAGTCTTTCCATTTCCTAACAAATGGGGCAATGTCATTCTTTCTGATGGAGGCACAGAATTCCATTGTGTATATATATCACATTTTCTTGATCCATTCATCTACTGAGGGGCTATGGGAAATAATGCTGCAATAATGCTCTTTTGAAGAACCTCCATACTACTTTCCAAAGTGGTTGAACAAGTTTACACTCCCACCAACAATGCAGTAAGGTTCCCTTCTGTCCACATCCCCTCCAGCATCTGTTG
>NW_012267486.1:385864-441329 GCF_000151885.1 Dipodomys ordii | reverse complement strand
AAACGAGCTTTACAACGTCGGTGCGGGGAGGGGCAGGGGGAGAAGGAGAAGGATTGGGACTGGGGGGAGGGGAGAGGCTGGGAAGGGATGTGAAGGGTAAACAAAGGAGGAGGATGCAATGCTTGGTAAGAAATGTACACATTATCCTGCCCATGCAATTGTAACCCCTCTGTAAGTATGTTCACAAATAAAATAAAATTAAATTAAAAAAAAAGAATATTTCGGCCTGTGCCAAGGAGACCTAGAGTTTCTCCTGTTCCGTTCTGTAATGTTTTCAGAGTGTCTTCTTTGACTCCGAGGTCTTTGATCCATTTGGAGTTGATTCTGGTGCAGGGTGCAGGGTGATATATAAGGATCTAGCTTTAGTTTTCTACAGGTGGTTAACTAGTTTTGCCAGCACCATTTACTGAAGAGGCTGTCTTTCTTCCATTCTATTTTTTTAGCTCCCTTATTGAAGTTTAGATGGCTATACGTCTTTAGGTTCATTTCTGGGTTTTCAATTCTATTCCATTGGTCCCGAGGTCTGTTCTTGTGCCAGTACCAAGTTGTTTGATTACTATGGTTTCATAGTAGAGTTTTAAATTTGGTATTGATATTCCTCCAGCAATGTTCTTTCCGTTGAGGAGCGTTTTTGCTTTTCGGTGTCTTTTATTGTTCCATATGAATTTTTGGATTGCCTCTTGTATTTCCTTGAAGAATGAGGTTGGAATATTGATAGGTATCACATTGAATTTGTAGATAGCTTTGGGAAGTATTGCCATTTTCACAATGTTGATCCTTCCAATGCAGGAACATCATACCCAGTCTTCTAAGAAAGACAGGGCAAAAGGTGTCTGTAGGATGCCAAGGGAATAGTCACATAGTCACATATTTTTTTTTCTTTTGGCAGTTGTGGAGTCTAAACTTAGGGCCTGGGCCCTGTCTTTGCCGTTTTTTGCTAAAGGATAAAACTCTACCACTTTGAACCATAGTGCAACTTCTGGTTGTCTGGTGATTAATTGGACATAAAGTCTCATGCACTTTCTTGCTTGGGCTGGCTTTGAACAGTGCTCCTCAAATCTCATATTCCTGAGTAGCTAGGATTACAAGCATGAGTTACCAGTGCTGGCTGGCTATAAAATTTTAATCCATATATGTTTTGCATATTCCTAACAAAGCCTCAACAATATCCCATGAATCATCTTATTCTTTAATCTATCACTAACATAAACTCAATTAGTATAATAAGTACATCATATGGTATTTTGATCTTGCTATTACAATTATAATCATTCTGTGTTAAATATAAATTATTAACAGTAGTAAATTCATAGGATTATTGTCCTACCCTAAAATTACAAGGGATCAATTTAGAATCCTAAAGTATGTTTTATGAAGAGTACTAAAACTTACAAACAAGACTACAGTGTCTTGCTAAGATCAAAGTCTCCTTCTGGAGGATGAATTTTCTTTGAAATGTCACTGTTCTTTCATAAAAACCCAGAGGTTATCCAAAGTACTGAATAGGAGATGACCTAGTTTCTTTATGCTGTACTGGATAGCAGGGAGCTTCTGCAGTGATTGAAATATGGAACGTTTAGCAGAGTCAAGAAGAACAAATATGATCAAAAATGAGAGACTCGATTATCTACCAATGAAAACAATTTGTCCAGGAGAAAAAATTCTGCCATTCTGTGTCCATAGAATATATCAAAAGATATTTAGAAACAGAAAACACTAGTCATCTATACAGAAGCAGACAGAGATTTGAGATTTTTTTCACATTTTTATTTGCATCAAATAGGTTTTCCAGGGAGTTTCAATCAGATCAATCAGTGTCTCTTGATCTGACTCAAGCACTTGTCATTCTCTTTCATTCATCCTCTCTATTTTCTGAAAGCTGCTGGAAGCCTTCAAACTATAAAACTTTCCCCTTGACACTATCTTTTTTTGTACATTTTTATTGTAAAAAACGCTGTATGGAGGGGTTACAGTTACATGAGCAAGGTACATTTCCTATTGAACATTGTTGCCTCCTCCTTTGTTTCCCCTACCATCCCTTTCCTCCCACCTCCACAACTACTCCCCCACCCTCCAAAGTTGTAAAGTTCATTTTCAACATAGTGTTTTGTACATCTCATTGTCACAATGGGCCAACCTGTATCCTTATTTAAGCATTTTGTTTTTTCCCTTCCCCTCCCTGAATTAGAGAAGTGTATATACAAGATGCAGGGTTCTGACATCAAATACAGTGGAAACATGGGTTATACCATGAGGAAGGAACATACAAGAGAACAAAAATAATCACATGGTACATTATAAATACATTAGAAACAATAGCAATGAAGAAAAAAAGATATTTGCGTGCCTATCTTGGGGTTCATTTAGCTTAACATCATTTTATATAGTCATATATACATAGCTTTTGGTCTTGTCTGCTTGTCCTACACATGTACTAGTTATTGCAAATAAGGGAAACCATGGGACCTATATTTCTTTGGGCTTGACTTACTTCACTTACAGTAGAGCACAGGATGTGGTAGGTGATTATTTTATTTTCCTTATTATTATTATCAATTATCTTTAAGTAGTTGTACAAGGGGTTTCAATGCAACATGTCAGTTTATCAGTACAACACATCTGGATCAATGTCACTCTTTCATCATTCTTACCATCTTTCCCAAGCCACCATCCCTAAATTTTCTTGGTTTACTTTTCACATGTATATGGAATATTATAACTCCATTCTCTACTTCTTCCTTTCTTTATTCGTGTATCCCTCCACCATGACACCTCAATTACCAACTTCTTGGTGGTTGGTTGCTTATATTATAAGTAAATTGTTAAAGGAGTTACAGCATTAAAATGCTTCCATGCATACACCATTCTTCAGTTAATTTGTTTGTATACATACACATAGGTTTACATGTGTATTTATAAAGTATGTCTAACTTCCACATGAGAGAAAAGATACATCTTTTGTATCTTTGGACCTGACTTGCTAGAATTACCATATTTTTTTCAGGTCTATCCATTTCTTTGCAAATGATGTAATGTCATTCTTTCTGATGAGCAAAATTCCTTTGTGTATATACATATACATATATATATACATTTATTCACATATATTACCCTTTGAATATATGTAAGCCATTTATTTGATTTAATTTTCATTACCTTCTCAGAACTTTTTAAAAAAATTATTGTTATTGTAAAGGTGATGTATAGAGGAGTTATGGTTACATAAGTCAGATAAAGGGTACATTTTTTGGACAACATCACCCCTTCCCTCACTCTCTCATGTTTTTCCCTCCCATCCCCATTTATGAGTTGTATGGGTCATTTTTAACATAGTTTTGAGTGTTTATCATTGCTGCATTTGTTCACCCTTTATACCACCATTTCTGTCTCCCCTTACCCTCCCAAAGCCAGCAAAATGAACAAGACAAAAGGAAGGAAATGAAAACAAAAACAGCCACAAAAAAGAAAAAAACCAAGATGGAAGTTTACATATCCATCAGAAAGGATATTGTACCATCCACAAGGAAATGGAAAGTCTTGAAAAAATTATATTAAGTGAAATAAGCCAGGCCCAGATAAACAGAAGTTGCATGGTTTTCCTCATTTGTGGTAACTCTAATGTGCCTGTAAGTCTATAAGTGGACACTGGATGGTAAAAGACAAAAATTACATTTGTACATGATAAATTATACAGGACTCTACCAGTCACACTGTAAGACCAAGGGTGACTATTCTTAGGAGAAAATCACACAAGGTAGAATAGCCATGTGCATCTGATTGAATAAAATAATATTTATCAAAATGGACTCATGGAATATTTTAATTTTCCCTCTTATTTCTTCATTTTCTACTATAATTTCATTCTTTCTATAACTTTTGTTGCTGAATTGTATTTCAGTTCGATTATAGTATGATAAGAATACAGTGTGGTTTGTTTTTTTCTTTTTTCTTGTATTTACTAACTCTGCTTTATGTTCTAGAATATACAGAAAAATAACAATGGAAACAAAATTGTGTAAGAAAGAGGTGCTAATAATTTTTTAAAACTTTCAGGGAAAATTCCAGGTAAAATCTAGAAATGGCAAAATGAAAAATCAATAGTCAAGATGAAAAAAAAAACAAAATGAAAAACAAGTAGCCAAAGCCACAGCAGTGAACAACACGTATGATAACCCTCATAGATCAACTTGTACTACATTCTGATTCTTCTACATAGTACTAAAGCAAACTAACATCCTATATTAACTGAAAGAAAATAATTATCAAACTTTAAATTAGTCTTACATTAAAAGACACTATAAAAAGATACATTAAATTGACTTATGCGAGGTTCCTACATTCATTAAAAATGATTTCAAAATTGTTTATCTTACATCATCTGAAATGAAGTTCTTGCTCCACAACTTTTTCATAGCATTTTTCACTTCTGTATTCCTAAGCGTATAAATCAGAGGATTGAACAAAGGTGTCCCAATTGTATAAAACACAGATATCATCTTATCCATGGGAAAAGTGGTTGCAGGACGTGTGTATATAAATATACAAGGTACAAAGAATAAGATGACCACGGTGATGTGGGAGATGCAGGTGGAGAGGGCTTTTCTCCTGCCTTCGGCACTATGGTTCCTCAGGGAATGCAAGATGACAACATAGGAGAATATCAATATGACAAAACTCACTGTGCAAATGGCCCCACTATTGGACACCAGAAGGAGGTTGATCACATAAATATCTGAGCAAGCAAGGTTCAACAAGGGCTCCAAGTCACAGAAAAAGTGATCAATCACATTGGGACCACAGAAAGGCAAACTTAAGGCCAGGAAAATCTGAACTAGAGAATGCACACAGGATCCCACCCAGGCCAGAGCCACCAAAATACTACAGACCCGGCGGCTCATGATGGTTGTATAGTGCAGGGGTTTACAGATGGCCACATAGCGGTCAGCAGCCATGAGGATAAGGATGAAGATTTCCAGGCAGCCAAAGAAATGCAATGAAAAGACTTGGATTATGCATTCACTGAAAGTAATAGTGGCTGTCTTTAAAAGGGCATCGACGATTGTTCTAGGAGCTATGGAAGTGGAGAAGCAGGTATCAGAAAAGGATAGATAGAAAAGAAAGAAGTACATTGGACTCCGAAGGGTCTGGCTGGTCTTGATGGTAGCAATAATTAACAAGTTACCCAATAAAGTTGCCAAATAGCAAATCAGGAAAATTGCAAACACTACTTTTTTTCTAAATAGATCCTGGGTCAATCCAAGAAGAATAAATTCAGTCACATTGTTATTCAGTTGCATGGTTTCAGGGATGAGAGGAGGTGAAGCTGAAAAGATCTACCTGAAAAAGATAATAGATCTTACTTTCCTATGAGAATATAAAATATTTTAAGTAAATTAATTCATGATGTTCTGGGAAATTACTGAATATTTAGGGCAAAAATGAATATTGTTCATTGGGTAATTCTCTGCTCTTTTAATAAGTCACATTTACTTTGTCCATAATTCTTCATAGCCAATTTGCAAGTCTCAAGTGAAGTTATGATTGTCAATTTTTCTTATAAATCTCTTCAAAGACAACTGTTTATCCCTTTAATTCGTATAAAATTTATTAGTAGGAGTCCATCTGAAAATTTTCTTCAAGTTCCTTCACTTTCAAAAAATTTTATAACACAAAGTTGCTTGCTTATCACTTACTTACCATCTATAATCTGTTTGGTTGTTTTTTTCATAATACCAATGAAAGCCAATTCTATATCACACGCATATTTATTATTACAACTCTATATTATTTATAACTTCATTGCATATTCTACTTCTCTTCACTCTTTCCCATTTCAAAGAGAAACCATAAAAACTTGACTTTTAGTAATACTTTGCAACCTTTAAATTATCTTTGAGTGCTTTTCAATAGTTCACAATATTTCAAAAATCCCAATCATCTTTCCCTTTCTCCTTTCTATAAAAAGCAATCAACCAAGAAAGTCAGAGTACCAAGAATAAATTTCTACATTAAAGAGGTGTTTATAATACTTAGCATGTATCATTTTTCAACTTTTTACTTAAGCACCTTAGATTTCAAATGGATGTGTGCTGTATTAATTGCAGAGAAAACAAGCATTACTAAAGTGTCACAGGGAATAAAAAACAAAAAGATTTTTTTAGGTAATGAATACTAGTCAGTAACTGAACTCATTCAACTGGCTTTCATTCCTACAAAATACTTTAATTTGAAAATTTAATTCTTTAACAAATTTCTTTCTCCAGTTACAGAAAGGAGTACGATCATCACTTTATTTTCAAACACAAAATCTTGTTCTTTTGATCATGATGATGTTTGAAGAACACACTAGGCAAGTGAAAATACAAAACAAAGAGCTATACGTGTACATGTAACACAGAAGTCTCAATCTATTACATTGCTACATATCCTTTTCAGAAATTCAGTCAGCTATTTAGAAGGATGTGTTTTGTTAACCCACTTTTGAGACTAAATGGATAAAATACACATAATTATCTATAGATAGCTGTATAAAGGAGTTGCCATTTATGAAAGCAAGTTTTTGAATGCAATATATCTTGCTCAATGTTACCCCTTTCCACATTCTTACCCATCCCTCTCCTCCCCACCCCTTCCTTAACTCTTCTTCATTGTGTAGGATATATACTCAATTCTTGACTGTATTTTCTCCTTCTTCACCTCTCAGTCCATACAATGTTGCCTCTTTTGTAGTAAATTTTAATCTCATTGCACTTCTAACCAATTACTGGAGAAGGCAGTTATATAACCCCTGGTGAAGTTACATATTTTTGAGGAGCTAAAGATAAACAAAAACTTATCTTGCAAAATAATAATGATAATAATAAATTTTTTCCAAGTCTTTCCATTTCCTAACAAATGGGGCAATGCCATTCTTTCTGATGGAGGCGTAGAATTCCATTGTGTATATATGCTACATTTTCTTGATCCATTCATCTACTGAGGGGCATCTGGGTTGGTTCCATATCTTAGCTATGGTAAATAATGCTACAATAAACATAGTTGTGCTGGTAGCTTTAGTATGGTCTTGTTTTTAAGCATTTGAGTAAATGCCCAAAAGTGGGATTGCTGGGTCATAAGGGAGCTCTATGTGGAGTCTTTTGAGGAACCTCCTTACTGCTTTCCAAAGTGGTTGAACAAGTTTACACTCCCACCAACAGTGCAGTAGGGTTCCCTTCTGTCCACATCTCCTCCAGTATTTGTTGTTATTAGAGTTCTTGATTATAGTCATTCTAACTGAGTGAGGTGGAATCTCAATGAAAAAATAATAATAATGTAATATGAATAATAACTTTATTATACTTCATAGACTTGAATAAAGGTTGAAGGGACAAGGGATCTGATACTAAATTTGAAAATATTTTTTCCTTTAAATGCAATCTATTTTGTCATCTACAATACCCTATGATCTAGGAAAGAAAGGGTATATTTTTGAAATCAAATACTTAATGGAACCTATTAGAATCACGAGAGATTCACTATGGAAGGATGTTATTAATTCACATTTCTACATGTATGTGCATATAGAGTCCCGTGTCCACAGTTCCCCCACCAGAGGAAAAAACTTTCCCTAGTCTTTCACAGGCCTTTGACAGTAAAATAAGTTGAGTTGTCTGAAGATAGATTAGCTCTAGAAATATATCGCATCATCGAAGAACAGATATGAATCACTCGATTCTTTAGACAATGTTCACGACTTTGGAATAATTACAGTTTTAAACATCAATGCTATATTGATGTGGTATAGAGCAGAGAAATGCTCAAAAATCATTCAGGCAGCCTCGACTAAAGTAGATGAGGCTGGAATACAGAGGGGTAGGAGACTTGTTTGGTGTTTGGTGCAGCTTTATAGAATCAGTCATGTTCCTTAAGGACCCTCTTGTATACATATTACCATCCCCTAACTTAGACTCCTGTCTTTGGAAATCTCTACAGCCACTTAATTTTATACAGAGTTTACTATTTTCTGTGGAATGGCCAACGTGTGTCCCATACAGTTTTATCACTTAATGTCAAAGTTAAAGCAATATTGTCTACCCACCATAAGCTCCTCAATCCATGCAGCTCAATACCATGATTCTTCCCAGAAGAATCTTCATTGCATCCAATATCATCACAGAGCCTCTGATTACCTGACTTTCCCAAATATCACAAATGTCTCTTCAGTTATTCTTTTCTGTAAATGTGCAACACAGAGAAGGAGCATTGTGTAAGAGGAAGGGAACGTAGGGTGAGATATGACAGAAGTATGGACCAGAGGAAGTGCTGAGGAGGGGAGGTTGCTTAAAACATACTTTCAGGAACTCCTTCCCTACATCTGTTCCATTTCGCTTCTCATATTTCTCAAAACAGTGTGCAGACTAAAAGTCAGCTTTATTGATGTTCTAGAAATGTTGGAAAAATAATCCTTCAACTTTCCAAAACAGGTGTTACAAAGGCTTTCAGCTACATCTTCTCCTCTTACGGTGCCAATTAGGAAAGGGTTAAGAAGTAGTCCTTGTAGGCTTTGAGGTACCGAATTTGATTCAAAGCTGTCATTTAGAGAAGGACAACCTTGTGTTCCTTAAAGGCTTTGTGAAAATCCTTACCTACATCAACCTTTTCTCTCATTTCTAACACAACAAGAATCTTCTATTTTCTGAAGTCCCAAACACCTAGTGAGGAATTAACTACCAAAGTCACAGTTTTCTATTCTTGTCATCTAAATAGTTCCTTAATCCCTAAGTAACAAATGAACCCTTCCTTCCCCACACAACAATCAATGTATTCCATACCCTTATTGCTCACAGAGCATGAAGTGAGGTCCAAAAAGATCCTATTTTCTTCTCATTTATTTCTGATCTCGAGCCTTTTATCTATACTTTTCAGTCAGTACATGGAACAGTATAGTCATGAGACATGGTATATGGAAATAAACTGGAAAACTATGCTGGATTATTCAAGAGCGAGGCCTTTCTATCTACAAAGACAGCAGTAATCTCTCCCTTACCTGTTAGAAGACTGTGTAAGTGTCATGTATGTCTGTGACTTTATGTTTGCATCCTCCTCTCTCTCTCTATTCCAGGGGGAATGTTTTAAGACACAATGATGGAAAGTACTAGGCTCCAACCTCCTAGCCAGTATTATTCCCTACTGGTTTCTCATCACTAACACGAAATCACTAACACGGCAACAGTGAAATCTAGCTTTTGAATTTAAATATAGACTCTAAAAGGAGCAATTCAATCTTCCTTGAAACAGCCAAGACTAAGAATATATGATGAGTACATTGATAATGAAGATTGGAAGAAAACAAAGATAAGGGAAAATGCCACGCTGACTCCAGTAGAGTCTGCTTAGCATGGGAAACCATCTATCAGACCAAGATAGGGGCTGCAGAGACCTATCTCTGAGTTTTGAGACTTCACCGAAGTCTACCTCAGAGAATGGGGCTTCTAAGAGGCCTACTCCTGGAAAGGCTGGCAAACCCCTGGGAAAGATGTGTTTCTGCCTTTCTTTTCCTCATAAGAGTGCCTATTAATCTTTTACTGCTTCTACTGCTCTTTGTACTTACTCATTGTCAACATTCCCTTATTCAGAGCTCTTTCTTAAGAGTGTTGACGACTCCAATATCTGATGAGTGTCTTAAAAATATGACTAACTCACCAGAATTAAGTGCTATCCTGAAACCCCTCTTATGGAGTTTAGTAGACAAGTTATAAGTATATATAAAAGTATTGGGGGTTTCACGAAGTCACTTCAGCAGAAGGAATTGTTTGTAAGGGATTTACAAGAAGCAGTAGGCTCAGCTAGAACAGAAAGAATGTATGGCAATTGCTGAGGCAATTATTTAAGAGAAAGAACTTCCTGCTATTTACTAAGAGACTTGCTAGATCCAGGTCTCCTTGAGGTTTACTATTAAAGAAGAGACAGGAAAAAATCTTATGGGAAAGTTAAGGCCTCTATAAAGATAGGTAATGGTTAATTGGTGACAAACATCAAAACCCAAACCCATTGTATTCCTTAGAGATAAGCCGAAGACAAATGCCTATCAGGAGACCAGCTGGTGACCACCCAAGAAAGAAGCCCTGCAGCAAGATTGTGTAACCTTTTGCCCTTTCTCATGGAGACTTCTGTTATAAAAGTTTGTTATCCTCTGCATTAAATCGCATTCAGCATCCACTCCTCTTGTGTGTGGGTTGTCTGTTTGCCATCTCCCCCCCTATTCCAGGTTCCTCCCCTAGGTGTCCGTCGTCCCGACAGAACCCGGTCCGTGGCAGGGAAAGAATAATCAATAAAGAAGAACACTTATGGGGGCCTATCTTATGCCAGGAGACAGAATGTTCTATGGCTGTCAATTTATTCCCAAGTAGAATCTAGGGAAGCCTGTTGTGTTCTGAAAGAAGAGGCCCTGCTCTCTGGGATTAAGCAACCAGCCCTACAGAACTAAATATAAGTACAAAGTCAGGACAGCAAATAAATATCCTCAGAACTGTTTGCAAAGAAATTGATATCCCACAGTTGTATTCAGTGTCTTCCACTTGTTTTTCTGTAATATTTATTTTTTGAAAAGTCTTTTTCTGAAGGTTAAATTTTATTTAAAGATAATATAACAGAGGGTTTACAGTCATGTAAATCATGTATTGAGTACATTTCTTTGTCTTTTTTTTTTTTTGGAGGGGTGGTCCAGTCGTGGGGCCTGAACTCTGGGCCTGGGCGCTGTCCCTCAGCTCTTCAGCTCAAGGTAGCATTCTACCACATGAGCCACTGCACCACTTCCAGCTTTTTTTGCTTATGTGGTGCTGAGGAATCGAACCCAGGGCCTCATGCATGCAAGGCAAGTGCTCTACCACTGAGCCACCTTCCCAGCCCTGAGTACGTTTCTTTTTGAACAGTGTTACCCACTCCCCCATTTTAGGAATACATTTTTGTTAAAATAATTTTATTTCATTAGATTATGTGTTTATAACTTTACATAATTAATAATTTAATGCATACTATTATTTTACTAGTTACATGATGACAATGACCACATATTTGGGAGAAAACAAACTCACAGAAATTAAGCAGCTCTTTCAGGTTAGTTGTGAGTGAGTTCAACAAGATCTGAATTAATGACAATTTTGTTCTAGGATTCTTAGCTCTCTTCCATACATTTTCCTTGCACTAACCAAAATTAACACAGGAAGAACTAAGAAGTGTGATGATGAAAGCTATTTCAACTGGCTGAGAAATGATGTCCGATTCAGAAGTTTAGAATGACTAATGATGTAGTGAGGTCCTGTTGAAATTCGATGGCCCATGAAATAAACTAGTAGAGCAAAATATAATGTTTTCTAATATGTGAATTGTATATAGAACTGTTCTTTTTGATTGTTATTGTAGAGTTGATATACAGAAGGGTTACAATTAGGTGAATCAGGTAATGAATGAGTAATGGGTACAACAAGGCAACTTACTAACAAGTAGTAATTAAAATAATAAGAATGAGTAATGTCAACTGAGAAACAGTTGGAGATATTGTAGAAAATTAGCTAATACTAGATGATAGATATATATGAAGGTTCTAATCAACTTAATTTTGCAAGAATTAGGGTTTGAAAAATGCTATTCACAGTTAAATACCTTTATGAGAACTTCTGATTCCATTTGAGAAATTGTAGCACCCATTATGTAATTTAAATTGCCAATACCTCCATTGAAATATCTCACTTTGCCCTTGATTCCTTGTCCTCCCTCTGTGCAGCTCAGAACCAAGAAAGATCTTCTCAAGCACTGATTTCTCTAATGAGGGAAGAAGAGAATGAATGATGCATCTCAGAATTGGGAGCATTTACTAAGAATATGGTTCCTATTTCACCTCAGAGAAAGTATCAAGAACAGAGGGCAGTCAGAAGTTCCATGAGTTGATAAAATCGAGAAGGTAGAGTGACTGGCTCTTAGCCAACCAGGAAATATCTACCGCACTTTATTAAACTCACCTTGTCAAAAGTTAAGGACAAGGAGAAAACATTGACAGGAGTAAAACAAGAGTGAGACATCATGTACAAAGAATCCTCCATGAGGCTATCATAGAATTACTCAAGAGTTGTTATCCATTCAAAAATGGGGGGAGGGGATGGTGAGTCCCAACCCAATCAGGAGTTCTCCATCTGGCAAAACCATCTTTTACAGAGCAAACCATCTTTTCCAGGTGCACAGAAATACAGAAGCTGAGGGACTTCATCATCACCTTGTTGGTCTGATAGGAAATGCTAAAAATAGAGATACCAAAGGTGAAAGAAAAAGAGACTAAACAGTTACTAAACACATTCAACTGATAGCAAGTTTAAAAGGAAAATTGTTTTGTGTGGGGGTACAGTTACTGATACTCTTTAAACACCATTTTCCTGTGTTTCTCTTCTTCAATGAGGCATCTGTTCAAAGCCTTGAGCTGTTTTTTAACAGGTTATTTCTTTAATGTTGAGCTTCAAGACTTCTTCATGTGTTTATGATTACAGTGTGTTTTACTTGCCATCTGCAAATATTACCCCCAATCAATACATCACTTTCTTCTTGCATTCTCCCAATTGTTTTCAGAAAAAAAACTATTTTAATTGTGATGAAATCCAGCTTACAGACTAATGCTTTCATAGATATTTCACCTTACGTGTTTTGTCTAAGATCTCAAAATCCCACAGGAGGAAATATAGGAATTTTCCTATATTATATTTTGGTGTCACATTTTAAATTTTGCATTAAAATCTATGGCAAAATTCAGTTAACTTTTGCAAAGAATGTAGTTTCTCCCTAGAATACATTTCTTTTGCATGTGGAAGTCCACTTGTTCCAGCGCTATTTGATGAAAATTATTTTCATCCCATTCTACTTCTATTTCTTATTTGTAAAGCACCCATCTGTTCTGAATTTAACAACAGCCTATATTATTGATGGGAATTCATTCACTTTGTCTTTATATAATCGTAACGTTTTGCCATTTTTTACAAGTAACTAATTATATCGGAGTTTTAAAAATGTTGAGCCAATTTTGTATATATATATATATATATGATAATTTAAATTTATTATATATAGATTTTTCAATGCTGATGGCTTGAATTTATTGGTATTTTTGAAGCATATTTTTAAAAATTTGTATTCATGAGACCTTTATCTAATTATCTTTTATAGAATAGATATGAGACTACCTGTACGTTAGGGTAATTCTAATCTCTCAGAATTAATTAATTAATTGAATTCCATCTTAAAATAATTGAATCTTCTGAAATAGTTCATCATAAATTGATGTGATTTATTTTCTAGCCTTTGGGAAAATTCACTATGATGGCCTCAGATCAGCAGAAATCATATAGGATAGCTCGGTATAAGCTCAGATTTGACATAATTATAATTGGTATCTTCCCTTACTCAGTCATAGTTTTAATATACCAGAGCCTTCTCATAGCATTCTTCACTTCTGCATTCCTCAGAGTATACACAAGAGGATTGAGAAAGGGTGTTCCAATGGTGTAAAACACTGCCACCATCTTGTCTATGGGCAAAGTAGTTGGGGGACGCGTGTATATGAATATACAAGGGCCAAATAATAGGACCGCTACAATGATGTGAGACGTGCAAGTGGAGAGAGCTTTTTTCCTCCCTTCTGCACTGTGATTTCGCAGTGAGCGCAAGATGACAATGTAAGAGATCATCAAAACAATGAAACTGAATGAACAAAGGGCCCCACTGTTGCAAACAAACAGCAGGTTGACCATGTATGTGTCCATGCAGGCAAGTTTCATCAGGGGCTGCAAATCACAGCAGTAATGGTCAATCAAATTGGGTCCACAGAAGGGCAATCTTAAGAGCAGGATAATCTGAGTAGTGCCATGTACAAAAGACCCAATCCAGGCAAACACAATCAAGATGAGGCAGACCTGCCTTCTCATGATGGTTGGGTAGCGCAAGGGCTTACAGATGGCCACATAGCGATCAGCAGCCATGAAAATCAGAACAAAGATCTCCAAGCTGCCGAAAAAATGCAGTGCAAAGACTTGAATCATGCACTCATTATAGGAAATGACTTTCTTTGCAGAGAAAGAATCTACAATGAGTCTTGGGGCCATGGTTGTTGAAAAGCAGGAGTCGGAGAGAGAGAGGTAGAACAAGAAGAAGTACATGGGGCTCCCAAGCGTTGGGCTGAAGGTGATGGTCACAATGATAAGTGTATTTCCCACGATAGTCCCTCCATAGAAAACTAAGAAAATGAATACCACTAATTTCTGCCTTAGAGGATCTTGGGTCAGCCCCAGCAATACAAACTCAGTTACACTGTTGTTTTGAGGCATTCTTTCCTTTAATATTGGAAAAAATCACAGGTTAGGAATAATCTGTAAAAGAGAAAAGAAAAAACATGAAAAGAATACTGAAATTAGTGCTTGAGTATATATCCTCAGTCATGAAACTTATCTTTTAATGAGCTAACTTTCAGTTCTTGAATTTTTTTCCTGAAATTCAATTCAGTAATAAGATTAAATAGTTAGCAATAATAATTACCAAAAATGCAATGATTATCAAACATGGTTATCTAATGGCATATCAAAATAATGAAAGAAAAATGATTTTTCAAACAAAATACACATTAATTTGGGGATCTGATACGGAATACAGGGATCAGCATGCTTTGTTTGCTTAAACCAAATACTCATTAATATTAGGGTAGTGTAAGCAAAATGAACCCCAAGATAGGGACATAAGAGGTTTTATCTTTCTTGCTGTTGTTTTAAAATGTACTTATAATGTACTGTGTGATTTTTTTTGTTTCTTTTGTATATTCTTCCACATGGTATAACCCTTATTTTCATTGTATTTGATTCTGGTGCCCTGCATCTTGTTTATACATTTTTTTCTAATTTGGGGAGGGGAAGGGAAAGAACAAAATGCTGAAATAAGTATACAGGTTGATCCATTGTAACAATGAGATGTACAAGATACCATGTTGAAAACAAACTTTACAGTTCTGAGGGGTGGGGGGAAGGGAGGAATTGGGGAGGTGGGAGGGAATGGATGGTAAAGGAAAAACAAAGGAGGAGGTAACAATGCTTGATAGGAAATACACTCATTACCTTACTCATGTAACTGTAACCCCTCTGTACAGTATCCTTACAATAAAAATATACACTAAAAAAACTAACAAAAATATTAGGGTAGCATTACAAAAACTCTGAGAAAACTTTTTTTTATTTTGAAAATACCTTACAGAGGGGTTACAATTACATGAGCAAGGAAATGAGTACATTTCTTATCAAGCATTGTTGCCTCCTCCTTTGTTTCCCCTTCCCATCCTTTCCGATCTCTCCTCCCCCCCACCCCTCTCCCCCGCGCCAAAGTTGTAAAGTTCGTTTTTTGACATAACATCTTGTTCATCTCATTGTTGCAATAAGTCTACCTGTATCCCTATTTAAACAATTTGTTTTTTCCATTCCCCTCCACAAATTATACCAACATCAAATACAGTTTAAACAGGGGTTATACCGTTGGGGAGGGACATACAAAGCAACAAAGAAATATCTTATAAATATGTTAGAAAAAATAGCAAGAAAGAAAAAACATCTGAGTCTTACAATAACCTGGTAGTTGCATTGTAAATACTTACATAGTCACCATTTCCACCATCCTTCATGTGATTAAGGATTTGATTTTGCTTCTCTCAATATTGGTGGGATAAATACACAGAGATAAGTAGGTGGATAGATGGATGGAAGAATAGATGGATAGATAATAGACAGAAAGATAAATGTATTAAAATTCTCTAATTATACAGCACAATTCATTCTTCCTGTGCAGTTAAGAATAAATTTAAATTTCCTTTCTATGACTATTTTTATTTACTATAAATCTACCTTTCAAACCATGAGTTCTTCAAGAAGCTTTTATACCTCAGAAGTAGACAATAACACTAGTGGGAACAACAATACACAAAACCAAATACTGCCTCAAATTCAGGTTACCACCAGAGATTTAGGAAATGGTCTCTGGGAGCAATGAGTCACAATGCAATGCAATTGCAACCACATACATCCTGGGGGTGTCCCATAGCCTAAGTTCAAGTAAGAAGAGATAAATATAAAAAGAAAACTATTTGTAGTAATTAAATACCACAAATTTATTTCCCAGAAAAATTTAATAATTGAAAATCAGACAAAAATATTTGTTTTATATATATTTTATTGTAAAAATATTGTACAGAGGGTTTACAGTTACATGAGTAGGGTAATGAGTACATTTCCTATAGAGCATTGTTACCTCCTCCTTTGTTTTTCCCTTACCATCCTTTCACTCTTTTAAATATGTTGAAAGCAAAAAGATATTTTAGACCACATATTCTGGACCAAAGCATAATTTATTGAAATATAGATAGATTTGACAGGTCAATCAAAATAACAACTGAAAAAAGATAAGCAAAATAAATGATTTTTGAAAAAGATTCTTATTAAATGAGAACGCATACAGAAATATGCTTTATTCTTGCCTAATTACGTACATACATTTAAATTCCATTTGGATATCTTTTGTACCTATTGGATTAAGAAGCAATTCTTGGGCTAAATCTCTCCTAACAAATTCTACTGACCAATTTATGAGGAACATACTTCCCATATTTTTTGTGGAATTTTTGAGTGCTTCCAATGTTTAAGAGTGATTTCAGAATCTATCATACAACACCTACTAGTAAACATTGATTGAACTGATGCAGTCTCTCATGGGCCAATTATAATCAGGTAGCCTTTTCAATAGTAAGAACAGTTAGAAAGCAATTGCAAATTCTACCATGGTAAATAAGTACATTAATTAATTTAATGAAAGTACTAATTAACATGAAGTATACACAATTTTCTCTAAGATGTAAGTTGGATTTGAATTCTGTATGCTTACATAAAATATTCATTACTAAAAATCTCTATGTCACAGACATAACCATCTAAATGAATTGTATCTAGAAGACTAAATAGTCAAAATGTAGTATTTATAGTCTCTGAAAAGGCAAACTCCTTTCTTAGTAATATACATGAAAGAGCTGATCTGTTTTTAGAATACACATTGACAAAAATTTGAAATGTGCTATGTTGACATGGTACATTAAAAATAAAGCTTTAAAACCTTTACCTTAAGAAACTGTAATTCACCTTGACATTTCACTGAGACATCTTAACTCTCTTTTGCAGAGAACAGGAGGCATAATAATATTTTAAAGGCGGTATAGGACAGAGGTTTAAGTGAGAAGATGAGGCAGCTCTGGAAATAACAGTGGAACTGGGTGCTCTTTAAATAACTAATACACTATCACACTGCCAACAACTCAGAGGTTCACTTGGAATTGGATGTTTTCCAAGTGTCGGCTTTGAGAAGGTGCTAGCAAACAAAATAACAATGTAGTTAAGAATCCAATGTATGTCCTCTAAAATTAAGAGGAGTGAGGAAAGGGGAGACGAGGGAAAGAGTGGGTGAGAATGTTGAAAGGTGTGGCATTGATCAAGATATATTGTATTCAGAAACTGCTTTGTTAAATGGCATCTCCTTTGTACCACTACTTACAGATAATTTTCTAAAGCTGAATATATAAATATATTGCCTGAAAAAGATCTCCATGAAGCACTTCTTAGAAGACCCCCTAAGTAGAATATTATTTCTATTTCATTCTCTTGAATATCCTTATCTATCAGTCTTTATCCAGCTGGGATCATGAGCTCCAGGAGCTACTTTGCATAATTTTATTTCTATTTTCTCATGTTCAATTGGAATGCACTCCCCAACCAGATACATATTGTGACATGAACCCAATCAGTAACATGCAATTATAAAATGAGAACCATTAATGCAATCTCCCCAGAGTTGCTAAGAGCTTATGAAAGAATGACATGTTCAACTGCCCAGTTTCCTTCCAAAAACTAACTAAAGGCACTTACTCAATTGAAATGGTGAGAGTGCTTCTAAATTGGTATGTGGGAATTCTGGGATCAGAGTCATTTTTATCTTACCGAGAAGTTTGACTTCAGTTGGTTCAAGATCCATTCAACATAGTCTGAAATCCACCCTCATGGGTTTTTTTTCTTTTCACCATCCCTGGAGGTATATTTAATAAGAATGATGCAAAATACTGGAGTTTGAGCAAGTCATTCCCTAAAGTGTCTCATGTTTCCAAATTGAGAAGCATGTATGGGTTGCAAGAACATTATATTCAATTTGCCATTAATAATGGGTAAAGATATGGGCAATTATTTCAACTAAAAGGGTTAATTTAGACATTAAATGACTAGAATAAAAAAGCACCTAGGGCTGGGAAGGTGGCTCAGTGGTAGAGTGCTTGCCTTGCATGCTTGAGGCCCTGGGTTCGATTCCTTAGCACCACAAAAAAAAGCCGGAAGTGTTGCTGTGGCTCAAGAGGTAGAGCGCTAGCCTTGAGCTGAAGAGCTGAGGACAGCGCCCAGGCCCAGAGTTCAGGCCCCACGACCGGACCCAAAAAAGAAATAACAAAAAGCACCTAGCAATGAGGTCTTTTCACAATATTTTCTAATAAAATAATGAGCATTGAATGAAAATGTGCAAGATTAACTGTATCATCTTGTAATGATACAAAGAAAAGCAGTACTAAAACACACACACACACACACACACACATGCATGCACATACACAGAGTGATGAGCAATATGCAATGGGCCACATATCTACTGAAAGAGCATGGGAAAGCCAAGCTATGGAGAATGTGGTTCACACCTGTAATCCTAGCTACTCAGGAGGCTGAGAACTAAGTAGCACAGTTTGAAGCCAGCCCAGGCAGAAAAATTTATGAAACCTCAATAAACCACTCAGAAAAAAAGCCAGAAGTGACAATGTGCGTCAAGTGGTAAAGCATTAGCCTTGAGCACAGAGAAGCTCAGGGACAGTGCCCCAGCCTGCAAGCCCCAGGATGGGCAAGAAAGATTGCTAATAAAAAAACTCTTGAATTTGTGGTATGATAAAGCAACTAGCCTATACAATGTACCTAGCACAGTCTTCATCCTAAAAGCAATAAAACTGATTATAGTTATCTGTTCTTTTGCTTATGATTATTTGGGGAAAAAAGTATAAAAAGAGTTCCAACTACTCTCATAATCAATATAACCAAAATCATGTGAAAATCAGCCATAGTATGGATAATAGCTTATCACTCTCTCTGTTTGTATAATTTCCCCTTGATATGTTTTTCCCAGGTATGATGATATGGAATATGCACAGTGCTTACATACTTTGACCATAAATGAGATTACTATTCTATATCAACATTTTAATAAATATTTCATGGAAAGAAACGCATATGAGTCAAGATGCATGGATAAACTGGCAAAATTAAGCTGTGAATTTTCAGAATTTACAATATGCAATTGTCAAAATCTGCACCATTTCTGCCTCCTTGAATATAGAATCTATGTATACAGAATCTACTCTGTACAGATTTACAGTTGTCGTTTAATTTCCTTCGTTAGAGAACTATTCTTTGTTCAGATCATCCCAACTATTTTTTTTAATCCTTTACTCGGTTGGATGAATGTTTGACATTTGGCACACTTACTGTTGAACTGGGAGAACTTTCCTATGAAACGTTTTCTTAATGGCATTTTTCATCTGGTCATTTCTCAAGGTGTAGATCAAGGGATTTAGCATGGGAGTTATCATGGTGTAGAAAACAGCAACAGCCTTATCGATGGCTAACGTAGTTGCAGGTCTTAGGTACACAAACACACATGGCACAAAGTACAAGACTACCACGGTGATGTGGGAGACGCAGGTGGAGAGGGCTTTGCGCCTCCCCTCCACACTGTGGTTCCTCACTGAGTGCAGGATGACAACGTAGGAGGCCAGCAGAAGGAGGAAATTTAACAGACAGATGAAGCCACTGTTGGCAGCCACGAAGAGTCCAAGCGTGTGAGTATCCATGCAGACCAGAGCAAGCAAGGGGTTCAGATCACACATGAAGTGATCTATGACATTTGGACCACAGAAGGGCAACCAGACGATGAACAGGAGCTGTATGGTTCCATGAAGAAAGCCCCCCACCCAGGACACACCCATCAGAAGATTACACATGCGCTGGTTCATGATGGTGGTGTAGTGCAGGGGCTTACAGATGGCCACGTAGCGGTCATAGGCCATCACTGTGAGCAGGATGACCTCTGCTCCTCCAAAAAAATGCTCCCCAAAGACTTGAATCATGCAGCCACTGAAGAAGATGGTCTTTGTTTCATGGAGGGAATCTACGATCAGTTTAGGGGTACTGACAGAAGAATAGCACGCATCGATAAAGGAGAGATAAGCCAGGAAAAAGTACATCGGGGACCCCAGCAGTGGACTTCCGGTGATGGTGACCACGATGAGCACGTTCCCAGTCACAGAGATCACATAGATGAGCAAAAAGAGAACAAAGATGGTTTTCTGCATCTTTGGGTTTTCTGTGAGGCCCAGGAGAACAAACTGAGTCACATTGTTCCTGTTCTCCATGTATTTAATGTGAAAGTCACTTAAATTACCTGAAAATAAATGTAATACAATTTTGAGTTTACTTGGCAGCTTCACTCTAATAAATATGAAATGCCTGCATTCCATTAGACTGTGAAATCTAAGTAAGGGACTTTGCTCAACTTCAGTTTATTATTTTCAGAGGTAAAAGGGTGCCTTTTTGAATTATTTTTTTTTGGTCGGTCGTGGGGCTTGAACTCTGGGCGTGGGAGCTGTCCCTCAGCTATTCAGCTCAAGGCAAGTGCTCTACCACTTGAGCCACAGCACCACTTCCAGTTTTCTAGTGGTTTATTGGAGATAAGAATCTCATGGACTTTCTTGTCCAGGCTGGCTTTGAACCGCGATCCTGAGATCTCAGCCTCCTGAGTAGCTAGAATTACAGGCGTGAGCCACCGGCACCCAGCTTTGAATTCTTAAAGATTACTCAAACTGCTCTTGGAAGAAGAGGAAAAGATTATGATGGAGGAACTTCTGAGATATACAAAGCACAAGCCCGTCTGAACACATTTAGTTGTCTGAGTATTGTAGGCCAGAGGCAAAATAGAAGCAGGAGACTGCTGCTCCCCACACATGCTGCAGCTAAGACCTCAGAAACAAGTAAGGACAAGCATCATTTTATACTTAAAGAAAGTTGCCTTTTATTACTAGGAAATCGGGAGTCATGAATGGTAAGTGTCAATATCTGCAGATATTGACAGGAATATGAAAGGAAAGGACTCTTGGAATGCCCTTGAGTGAACAAACAGCTGTCTGCGTCTTGATAAGCAGAGTGAGATTTGTGAGATGTAGAAGGTCAAGTCATCTGATGGGGAGTGTTTATAGAAAGTGATCTAAAGAATGCCAGGACAATAGCAAGGGGAATGTAATGAAACCATCAAAAACGTACGTTAGCATAATTCATAATACAGGATGATTTGTATATAGTTTCTTTGTAATAGCCAGCCATAAAAAATGACATTTTTGTGAGTATGGAGTGGTACCAAATCCTTTGCACATGGCTTTCCTTTTAAAAATGAGTAATAATTCATACAGTTGAGAGAATGAACTCAGCAAGTATCATATTAATATTAGTCATTCATTTAACGCTGATGGTGTTCTGAGTTACTGCAGACCCTTGCTGATTTCATGCCCACTGAAATGTGTTTGTCATCAATAGTGCCACTTTTAGGCATCTCTTAAATTTGTTTTTACTAGTGATAACAACACAGAGAAACTAAGGCTCCTGCTCAGAACAGCAAGGGACATAATGGAAGAGACAAGTAAATTTATTTTTAATCCTCACGGTATTGCCCTTTAGATTCACGAACTTCATTGTCATCTAGGTTCTTAGCCTTCATCATACCCGAACTGTTGTATTTTTACATGACCATAGTCATTTAAATTTCCTTAATTCTTCTTTAGGGGCAATATTTTAGGAGGCAAATTATCAGTAGACACAGAGAAAGTAAAAGTGTTATTGTATGCTTGGAAGAATTCCTTTATGATTGTCTGCCCTATAAGATTCAGGTTTTCCTCCCCTAATACTTTATAAAGTATGCACTTCTGGATTCTGCTGAGAACAAGTTTGAGAATCAAAAAGAATAGATTAGACTTCTGTTCTTCCAATTATGACATCACTTAGCTTGGGCATATTTCCTGGCAGTTCATAAACCTTTCTTAACATCTATTGATAAAATCAGATTGGAACCTCATGGATTGCTAAGAAATTTTTTATCTGAGCTAGAGATAAATATACAGGAGCTTTCGTGTATTGTTATACTGTGTACGTTTTCAGAAGTTAAGCAGAACTGGCAGCATGGGAAGCAACAGAACATGCCTATAAATCTACAAGTAAACACACTTGATGGTTAAAAAAATACACTGTGACATGATAAATAACTTTTACAGATCTCTAGCCATTCACACAGTGGGGTCAAAGATGGTATTCATAGCAGATCTTAGAGGCTAAATAGCTATGTGCATATGATCACATAAAATTATACTTATCAAAATGAACTCTAAGAAATAGAAATGACATTTTTGTTGTTGTTGCTTTGCTGTTATTGGTGTCTTTTCTTTTTGTCTTGTTTGTTAGTCTGTCTTTGAGAGGGTAAGGGGGACACAGAAAAGTTGGAACAAAGGGAGAACAAATACAACAGTGGTATTCACTAGATACTAGAAAATGAACTATACATCTTGTGAGTGGGGGTGGGAGGGAAAAACAGAGAGGGGAGAGAGAAAGAGAGGAAGAGAGATGGGGAGAGGGGGAGAGAGAGAGAAGGGGAGAGAGGGAGAGAGAGAGAGAAGGGGTGATACTGTTCAAGAAGAAATGTACTCGTTACCTAACTTATGTAACTGTGACCCCCTCTGTACCCCCTCTGTATTGTGATTCTACAATAACAATAAAATATATTTTAAAGTACTATTTGGCCCTGAAAGAAACCTATATGAGAATCATCTCCAATATTCCTCTTAGGAAAGTCATAGAGAGTTCAGTATCCATAGTATATGATCCCAAAATGAGTTTTCCATGTTTGTGATTGACTCAACATTTGTTGCTTATATTTTAGAAGTTTAGCTTTGAAATTCTTTTTTAGTGTTTTTTATTGTAAAGATACTATACAGATGGGTTACACTTACATGAGTAAGGTAACGAGATGCTTGATAGGAATATTTTTATTTATATTTTTGTAGGTGAGAATATTAGCTCATACTTGTGTTCATCTTTATGATTGCTCTTAGATATAAAAAGCTGTTTATCAAGGCAAAAATAGCCATTCCTGGAGTTTACAATTCAACTAACGAGAATTTTATCTCCCAATTTAAAGTCATATATTTGTTAACAGTCATTTGAAGAAAATGTGGCACAGATGAAATATACAGTGCATGTACTTAATGTATATTGATTACAACATATGAAAGTAATATTTAGTTGAGTAACTTAGCATACTAGTACTCACTGATCTTAATGAGGGGAGGAGCAATTATTTCAATCCTGCCATCCAAAGGACCTCCTCTGGTAATATAAAACTTTCACTAGTCAAGATGTGATAGACTTGCCAAAAAGACTCTTCAGATAATTCCATATCAAATCAGTAACCGGTTCAGCAATCTTCCCTTCTCTCTGAAAGCCAAAAACATCTTCATAGATACCTGAAGTTGGAATTTAAAAAGGATTTCCTTGATAGTCTTAAAGAAATTATTTTGTTTCCTGATCCCAGTCCTACAAAGCAAGAGGCACAAAAGTTTGGAAAAAAAGGCTTTCTGATAGTTCTCCACAGTCATGATCGACCTTGCTCTGAATATGTGGGCTATCATTCAAGGATATGTAGAGAGATTTCTATAAATATCCGCAGACTTTGTCTTTGTAGCTGTGTTTTCTCTCCCAGGAATTCATTATCTCCTATGATGAAAAGCTTTTGCCATAGAAGCAGGTGTTCTTGAAAGACACATTGAAGAATCATCCAGTCTTGAATGAAGAATTGTCTTCTCTAAAGTCAGAACAGTAGTATGTGGGAGTCCCCTCTCTGTGTCCAAATATGGTTGTTAAAGAATCAAATGTCATATGAATGGCAAAATAACTGCTGATTGAATTTTCCTAAAGAGGCAGAGTATTGAGGCAACTTCCTTCTAACCAATATTAAGTGATTTGTATAAACTTGTTTTTGATCATTTGGGAGCTAAACCCAAGAAAAAATAGAATTAATTGTAGACATTTTTAAAGTGCTTAACTCTGAATGCTGCTTTTTGTATTTCTCAAATTGCTTTAGATTTTATCCAGACACTTTTAAATGATGCATATTACACTTTTCTCTCAGACTCAAATCCAGGTCAATATGAAACATGCCGATATAGTTAAAACCAAGAAGGGTTTTCTAAATCAGGCATAGTAATACACACTAGTAACACTAAAACTTGGGTTGTAAGTGCAAAGTCAGCCTGGGAAAAACAGTGAGTCTACACCACCCTGATATATATATAGTAAAACCTTGCTGAAAAACAACAAAAAAAGAGTTCCAGTCACCCTCCAATTTGTTATTTGTCTATTCATTTATTTGTCATACCTCAACTTTTATGTAAAATCAAAACTTGTATACAGTAGCAGGGTACTGTATTATATTGAATGCATTATAGATATGGCAAATTGAGCAAGTCAGATGGAACATACTTCTCCACATTTATGATTTTTATGAGATAATAGGCAAAATTCTAGCTCTATGAAGTCTATAGTACATTAGTCTATAGTACATAGAGCATAACTGTGTTTGTCCACTGTACCTTGTACATTCATCTTCCCCCTCTAGTTAAAAACCCCCTTATTCAGGGGCTGAGAAGGTGGCTCAGTGGTAGAGTGCTTTCCTTGCATGCATGAGGCCCTGGGTTCTATTCCTCAGCACTACATAAGCAGAAAAGCCAGAAGTGGCACTGTGGCTCAAGTGGTAGAGCACTAGCCTTAAGATGAATTGCTGAGGGACAGTGCCCAAGCCCAGAGTTCAGGCCCCAGGACCAAAAAAGAAACAAAACAAAAACCTTATTCAAACATGTTTATATAATTATTATATAAATATTTTATAATCATTATATGGTTTATAATGAAGTATAAAATATTGAAATAATTTTAATAGTAATCAATATCAAAAATGCCATCTTAATTTACCTAGCAATACTGTATTTGTGACATTATTATAAATTTGTTTGTAAGATTGTTATTTATTATTTTGAAAATTGGAAACAACAGTAATATCTCAGTGAAGAAATGGTCAACCAGATAATTCTTATGAAGTTTTATATACTGTCATAGCATTAATTTGGTAATTAATTTATAAAAAGTATAACGAAATAGGAATGATTACTATAACAATATAAAATGATATAATATTGAGTCAATCTCATGAACTATATGTACACACAAACACATATATATACATATATATATACGCCTTGGATAATAACTTGAAAGAGTAAAATCACAAAATCAAGTGATGGATTTTTGCATTTTTTTACAAGTACCAATAATACTTTCATAAAGAATGTTCTGGAAAACTGGGAATATATTTGTGCAAAAGGATGTCACCAGAACTATAAGCTTTCAGGTTATTCTAGAGAATCAAACATTTCCTTCAATTTTCAAGTTTCTAGAAGTTACATTCCTTGGCCTATGGCTTTTAAATTTAATTATTTTTTATTTATTCATGTAATGATTTTTAAGTTACTAAGAATTAAACCCAGGGCATCTGAAATGTTAGGCAGGTATTCTACCACTTGAGACATCCTCTCATCCTTTTTCCTTTAATTTGTTTTTCAGATATGGCTGCATTTACCATGGTTTGCCATAGACCCCCATCCTCCTATCTCCAAATCTCCAGCAGCTTGGATTATAGGGTTACTGTACCATCCATGCCTTCTCTGTTTAATTTTACATTTTTAACAGGGAAAATAAAAACACAAGTGAAAGCATGTCTACTAAGCAAACTGACATAAGGGCACAATAGATGGAAAATGTTTAAAGTGAATAACAAATTCTCTTTTCTAAAGAAATGTTAACAGCTTTCCTTGATCTATTTTCATATATGCAAGTGAAAAATTAATATTCATCACCACCATCCTCAGCAGAGCCTGTTTTACTTTCCTGATATTTCTTTTGTTTCCATTGTGCACTAACTTTACAAAGAGTTTTCACCAGGGCATTGCAGATGTACATACATTACGTTTTCTGGGGTTCACTGTCATCTTCTAGAAGATCGTGCTAATGGGACCCTCTCTTTTCAAAGGAAATAATATTTGTACACTGAAGCATTGATGTCCTCTTCTGTTCACTAGCCTGAAAAAAAGGTTTTTTTAATGATTTATGTGATGAATGACTTACCATATTACTGTAAATTTACTCATTAATAATCTGAATTGCATTTCAGGCATCACCTAAATCATTTAAGCAAACATAAATATTAAAAGAAGATTATTACTACAAAGATTAGAGCAAGGAACGGTGGGGGAAATGTTGGATTTATGTTCACCACTGATAAAGGAGTTTAGGAAAAAAAACTAAAACATTTAACGCAAGAATCAGAGAATGAATAAATATGTTTTCAAAATGAAGGTAACTTTGTATACTTTTTATGAAATGTGATGTATTTGTATATCCTCCACCAAAAAGTTCTACTTATCAGGAGAAAAGAAATGACATGAAATAAATGAAAGTTTAAGCCTGACTCAGTAGCATTGTGCTGGCCTGACAGAGGTAAGGCCTTGAGTTCAAATCCCAGTTCAGGAAACAGAACTAAATAAAAATCACACCTAAATATTCCTAACCATGTAAGTGGAGAATCTTGATGGAAAAAGAAATCATGCATTTTTATCAATTTAAGTAAGCATTTATTTCAACTGAACAAGTTCACCAAATATTTTTATACAATGATTTAGTTATAGAAATGGCCTAAAGGTAACATTTAACTTCCATGGATTGTGGCCTGAAATTTCAATCTCATAGTTTTGCATTGCCAGGGATTATAATAGATAAATCATGTGAATTTCCAGAGTCAAGTCTCTTACCCAAGGTAATACCATTGGTTCTTGGTGGACCCAAGTATTCCATACCTGAGCACTATACCATAACCTATCACAAGTAACGTCATCTCCTAAACAATTGTCTTGGCTTCTTTGGAGAATTAAGCATGTAGCACAGTTTCTGTGTTACATCCTGCAGCCATCTTCATATAGCTATTCATGTACATCACACACATTAAAAAACACTCGAAAATAATCTTTCCTGATCAACAAATTTTTATATATCAAACAACAAAAGCAAAACTGTGCAACTAGTTAACAATAATTGTCTATCTCACACCAAAAAAAATAAAAATTAACTCTTTAAGTGCATTTTGTCATCATCAAATTATTGAAACTATAAACTTTTCCTCAGAAATTTATTTTGTTATTCTTATTGAATTTCATCTACAGATGGGCTATAAAGTTTGAAGAAACTATGTTCCTTAAATATACATTGATAAGGTATTTAAGATTCTTGGGTGTTTTTTGGTTTTTTTTGTTTGTTTTCTGTTTTTTGTTTTTGGTCAGTCCTGGGACTTGAAATCAGAACCTAAACTGTCCCTGAGCCTCTTTGTGCTGAAGGCTGGTGCTCTACCACTTGAGCCACAGTGCCACTTCTGGCCTTTTCTGAGTAGTTTATTGGAGATAAGAGTCTCATGAAATTTGCCTGCTAGGGCTGGCTTTAAGCCACAGTCCTCAGATTTCAGCCTCCTGAGTAGCTAGGATAACAGGGGTGAGCCACCACCTTCCCAGCTGAGAATCTGTTTTAGTCGACCTCTATATTTAAAAATTTAAACATGAACTTGAAATGGTCATGCTCACTATTCCCTTATCAAATTTTGAAATGGGGAAATACACAAAAATACTTCTTTATTGTGCCCACTGTGTAGAAAGGGTGGTTGTGATGTTAGTGAAAATCTTTGGCAGAGGCCAGGCTCCTATGTGTTTGTTCCTAAATTACTAGCCTTAACAAATACCTCTGTGTATGGCTGTGGGAAAAATAGTCATACGATATCATGCATTAAATTAAAACTCATGCAACAAATTAGAAATCACTTAAAAATACTTAGCACAGTTGTGCCACGATGTAATTAATCTTTGTCAAGATGAGAATAATACAGGGGTTTCATCTGCCTATAAAACTTTATATGCAAGTGTTAAAGACCACAGGGAAACTCTTGAATAATTAATATATACTTAATAAAGTAAATGATACATATTTACAACAGGTCCTCTCTAGAGTATGGTTATTAGTTGTAGGGTAAAGGCAGTCAGAGTGGATGTAGGTGAATATGGTCAAAATATTTTATATACCCTGAAAATAGAACAATGAAGCTAGCTGAAATAGGTTTTGAAAAGGGGAAGGGGAGATGAGGGAAGGGGAGGGAGAGTATGAGTCTCATGGAAGAAGTACATCATATGCATATAAGGACATGTTAAAATAGACCCTTCGTGCAATACATTGATACCCATAAAAATGTGAAGTACAAAAGATGATAACAAAAAATCACTGTTAGCCGGGCACTCGTGGCTCAGGCTTGCAATCCTAGCTACTCAGGGGCCTGAGATGTGAGGATTGAGGTTGAAAGCCAGCCTGGGCAGGTAAGTCCATGAGACTCTTATCTCCAATAAACAACCAAAAAACCAGAAGTGGCGCTGTGGCTCAAGTGGTAGAGCAGTAGCCTTGCTGAAGAGCTGAGGGATAGCGCCAAGGTCCAGAGTTCAAGCCCCGTGACCGAAAAAACAATAATGAGATGTACAAGTCGTTATGTTGAAAAACAAACTTTATAATTTTGATTTGGGAGGGAGGATTGGGTAGGGGGAATGGGGGGAGGATGGGTAGGGGAAACAAAGGAGGAAGCTACAATGCTTGATAAGAAATGTACTCATAAGGGGAAACAAAGGAAGAGGCTACAATTCTTGATAAGAAATGTACTCATTATCTTGCCCATGTAATTGTAACCCCTATGTACAGTATTTTCACACAAAAAAAAGAAAAAGGAAAAAATTACTGTTATCCGTGTAGTGATAAAATTAAAATTATTAGAGGAAAGATGACAAAGCATAGATGCCAATTTCATTATTTACTGGTCAATTGAAAATATCAGAGCACAGACTTATTAAACTTAACAAAAGAAAAAAATCATGAAAGCAGAACCAGTGATCTTGAAAAAGTTAGTCACTGGAAGTCACAAAGAGTGGGTCTGGGTGTAGCATAAGTTGTGGGAAAGACACTAAGAAATGGAGATATTTAAATTTTCCCTTAATGATGTTAAGTAAATGCCAAATTTTTACAATGCTAATCAAGGGCCAACCTTCATAGTGGCAGATGAAAAGGATTGTTTTTCATGCCAATAATAAACATAGAAGAAACTGCTTCCTGCATAAAACATAATAAGAACCTTTTTAATTAGTCACCATGAAATATCTTTAATATTCACCTTTATATATGCAAGCCATCTGCCATGATTTTTGAAAAAAAAAGAAAACACACATTTGAAAGGCCAAATATTAGCTAGTTAACCTTGTGAGTGTTTCTTACTGTATTGGTCTGGGAATCCCCACAGGGATTGGCCCTGGGGCTGGACTGTGATCCCTCCAGTGCCCTTAAAGACTCCTGTGCAGCCCACAAGCAGCTCCTCCCGGAGCCTCTACACTTAGTGCAGTTAGGGAAGCAGTCATGAAATCTTACCAAAGCCAAACACCCTGATGCATGCAGAATTCTCTTTGTAACTTTGTGGTGTGCCTCTCTTGCTTGCCTTGAGTAATATGAAATTAAGATACATTTATTTTAAACATTATTACAAAGCATAAGGGTTTTATTTTGCTTCTTTTTTCCCCTAAAGGTATCTACTCATTATTTGGTGTTGGAATATATATTTTTTCTTTTGTGATGGATTCAGAAAAAAAAAAGATTTTATGATGAGCACTGGTTGGAATTGAGTGAAACAAAAACATGTGAGTTATTATTTCTTAGTTTCTCCATTTCTCTCTTTTGTTTAATTGCATGCTTCACTGATCTAATACAAATTTACCTTCTAGTTTTTTTTTTAAAACTGTTACCATAGCTAGTGTTGGTTTAGCTAAAATAAAATTTGCCAAAGGAGCATGATAAATCAAGTGATAAGTTGAGTACACAATGTCAGCTGTGAGGTTGAAGAGATTATGAAATTTATTCAACCTCTACTGGAAAATTATCATTATGATTAGTGCTTCATTTTTTATTTACAAAAATAATCTATATTGTGTGGTAAAAGATGTGTGGAATTTGGTGTGAATTTGATATAAATGTAGAGGCAGAAATAATCATTTTTTCCCATTTCAAGATACAAAGTATCTCCTGTTACAGTGAAGGAACAGAAATGTCTATATTTTATTTTCATTTTATATTGCAATTTGTAGAATAAATGCATACAGAATCACATCTACATCCACACTAATTTAAGTAATTGAGGAATAATAATGTAACTAGGAACAAGTTATAAAAAGGCTTGCTGAATTTCAATGAAATATTATGATTTCTGTCTTATTGGTCTAAATTTCTTTTTAATGGAAGATATAAACTCACATCAAATAATCAGTTTGAATTTTAAAGTAGTAAACAAATTTAAATTTATTATTTTATTTTCTTCTTGAAAAAAAATCAAAGCTTTTGAATTACCATATCAACTGGAGTTGAAACTTTATTCCACAGATTTATTTTCTACCTCAAAATTTTCTGTTCATTTCTAATTGCACAGGTATGATAGAAACTGTGTGCAACTCCAAAGGTGGTATTTTAACATAGTCATTATCATATTTTGATCATCTTGGTGTTCTTTACTGGTTTGTGCTTATATTAATGTTTTATCCACATGTAAGTGTACCATGTGGATCCATTTAAAATATATAATATTTTAGTAATAAGAACCAATCACCACTACTTCCAGTTTTATTAATGTCATGTATTATAAAGATCATTTCTTGCTTTTAAATATGAAGAAAAGATTTTCTTGCAAATGTTTTGAGGTTGATTTTAATAGATCATGCTTAATCTCTAGTCTACAATAACACCACTTTTATGTATTTATTCATTTACTTAATTATTTTTGTATGTATTTATTATAAAAAATAATGTACAAAGGAGTTACACTTACATGAGCAAGGTAATGAGTACATTTCCTTTTGAGCACTGTTACTTCCTCCTTTGTTTTTCCCCTACCATCCCTTCCCTCCCACCTCAACAACTACCCCCACACTCCCTGCCAAAATTGTAAAGTTCATTTTCAGCATAGTGTCTTGTACATCTCATTGTTACAATGGGTCAACCTGTATCCCTATTTAAGCATTTTAACACCACTTTTTATGCAGAAGCTTTTTATGTTTATTTTTATAAATCTGACATATGAGAGAGACTGATATATCATTGTCATTTAATCTTCGCTTTCATTATTCTGATAGATTTGAGAAATTTTATATGTGGGATTTGCCAGTTGCAAGTTTTTCCTGTTTACTGCAAGTTGTACTGTTTTCTCTTTTACAAAATATCAAGGTAGTTATACTCAAAATGTATATTTGTAGGAGTTAAATTTATTACTATTTTACCACTTTTAAAATATTTTGTTCATATGAAAGTTGTCATATAGAATACTTAATATGTATTACATATTTTCTTTAGGAATATGCTCATTGTACTTTATTTGAAATTTTACCTGTCCTAAAATATAAATGAATTCTAGTAATTGGGTCTTCAGTATTTCTTAGCCTCTAAGTGTATTTGTCAACATTGGGGAATGCAAGTTTTTGTGGCAAGTAGGATCATAGCTTTCAATGATTTTCTTTATAAAAGTTAAAAAACTGTAATGGGTGCTAACTATTCGTGAATTTTAAGATATGCTTTTTAAATGTTGCTAAACCTTTTTTTTGCTAAACCTTTTATACAAATTTTTCTTCTTAACTGCTAAATGTATTGATTAACTTGTAAAGTATTAACTACTTTGCTATAGTTGTCTTTCTTAACCATAATCCATAAAGTATAGAAATAGCTTTGCCAGTTTTAATAACATTCTACAGCAAAAGGGTTCATTTTAAGGGATGGTATATGAGACTCAAAATTTCAGTATTTTTTTAAGTTTGTCTTTAAGATTTCACACCCAACTCAAGTCTTTTCAAGTGAACTTTTGCTTCTGTGACATTACAGAGATTTTGAAATTTATTAGACCAAAATGTGGATAATTAAGATCCATGTATGGAATTCATATCAAGCTCTAAAATCCTGTTCCAAATCTCTTTGTCAACTGTGTTTTTCCTTAAATTTTTCAGAGGAGCACGCACTGTACAAGAAGCAAAGATACCCTGCTGTTCTAATTGTGTGCAAATATGATGGCAAATTTCTATCATCAGTTTATTTACTCACTATACAGCTGAATCTTGTTTTCAGCAGTTGTATGGCAAGATTTTTAGATTAAGTTATTTCAAATCGCGAAAGGAATTGAAAAATGAAGAAAGGTAATGTTTGGCATCAAGAGTATTTCCTCTATCAGTGGCATATTCCAGTATTTCATACCAGGAATACTGAGGAGCACGAAAAGGAGAAAAACATTTTGCATCGTTTCAGGACAACATAGTAGGAAAACAGACAGACTGAAGATAATTCTCTCTGTTTAACTGGTCTCTACATGTAGAGTGCTATAAAAGGAAAGGCTAGAAGAGAATGTCTGATGGGTTTAAATGATGAGAACTCAAGATTGGGATGGAAAATGAACTAGGAAATAAGATACAGTATCAGCATAGGAAGCCACAGCTATGGAAAAGGCTATATAATAAATGGCCATATTTTCCAAAGATTTTCCTTTTTGACCCTATCTCCTGACAGATTCAAAATCTACTTTCTGAGATTGGTAGGCTCAGTGATGATAATAATGATGATAATGCATTGAATGTGAGAATTACAGTAGCCTTCTACCTTTGAATAATAATCATACAGCTGTTACATAATCACTGGGATGTAAAAATCCACCCTTAAGCTACAATAAAGAAATTGCATCTCAAGAGCAAGCTGAAAGTATGATTTCCATTTTTAAAGTTGCCACTCTCCTGTTCATGACAAGTGTGAAATTTTGGAATTTGTCACAACCGAAGTAGATTGATACCTTATACTGCTATTATAATCATTTATTCTAAAAAAAAACCCGCCATACTCGTCATTAGATATATCTACTTGTAACTCATCCATTGCTGTCCTCATAGGTCCAATTCTGCTAAGTGAAATGTTATGAGTACTTGATAGCTATTTATTGAGTAAAGTACTAGATATATTTCATTGATTCCTGTTCTTCTAGGTCCAACTCTGCTAAATGAATCATTATTAATACTTGACATCTATTTGTTGAGGAAATAAATGATACTGAAAATAAATTACAATTCTCAAAGATTAATGTTTCAAGTATATTATCTTCTCTCTCAAAACAAGCAAACACACTGACACCATGGAGCATGGTAACATCACAGAATTTATCCTTCTGGGACTTTTTAGTGGTGAGGAAATGAATGCTCTGTGTTCTGTGCTATTCTCCCTGTGCTACCTTGCAATTGTCTCAGGAAACCTGATGATTCTTCTCACCATCAAGGGCAGCCAACTTAGTGAGCAGCCCATGTATTTTTTTCTCAGCTATTTATCCTTCATGGATGTCTGCTTCACTTCCACAGTGGCCCCCAAATTGATCCTGGATTTATTGACACAATGGAAGACCATCTCCTTCCATGGCTGCATAGCCCAGATGTTTTATGCCCACTTCTTTGGTGCCACAGAAATCTTCATCTTGGTGGCCATGGCCTATGATCGCTATGTAGCTATCTGCAGACCCCTTCATTATATGGTTATTATGAGAAGACAGGTGTGCTGTCTTCTCCTGATGGCCTCTGTTTTGGGAGCGTTTATCCATTCACTCATGCAAGTATTGATTATTATTCAACTTCCATTCTGTGGCCCCAATCAGATCGACCACTATTTCTGTGATATCTTTCCCTTGTTGAAGCTGGCCTGCACAGACACCAGGCTTTTGATGACTGCTATCATTACCACCACAGGGGTATTATCTATTCTGACCTTTGTTGCCCTGGTGGTTTCATATATCATCATCCTGTCCACCTTGAGGACTCGCTCATCCGAGGGTCACCGCAAAGCCCTGTCTACCTGCGGCTCACACCTCACCATAGTGCTCTTATTCTTCCTGCCCCTCATCTTCACCTACGTCCCCATGGCTGATTCTGTCAGTGAGGACAAGGTGTTTGCTCTGTTCTACACCATGATCGCCCCTCTGTTCAATCCTCTCATCTACACACTGAGGAACTCAGACATGAAGAATGCCATGAGGAAAGTGTGGTGTCAAGACAAACGCTTCCAAGGGAATTGAGTCTTCTGGTGTTGGAGTTCTTTGTTCTTTCCATAGAATCAACGTGAACCTGCCCGGCCAGTCCAGAACGGAGGTGAGCTTCCGCCAAGTTTCAGATTTTGAAGAAATAATAAGACTTCTCTACACTCATTGGTATTACTTTGTTTCTCTTAGTGTGACCACAAGGTTACCTAGGTCAATCAGTCTCCAGGATTTGCCCAGTTCTGATATTCTATTCTAGAACTTATGCTATTCTCCTTGATCTTGTACATGATGAATGTTTCATGGTAAATACTGGGGAATATTAAAAGGGCTACATGGTTTATGCCCTGCCTTAGGAAATAGATTTCATTGCCTGAGACACCTGGCATAGACAGAAACACTAAACATTTCCTTTGTGAGATTTTTTCATTGAATTAAAAAATAAATGAATGTGAAAAAGGTACCTGCTGGTGTATATTTTAACTATTTACTTTCAAAAACTAGGCTAATTACATTAACAAGCATGATGCAATTTTTCTATTTACATTGTAATTAGTAGAAATCATTGTGATTCATCCTCAGTATCCTGTTGGTGGTATATTCTTATAACCAAAATTTACAAGTTAGACTAAGGGAATCTATAAAATATTGAAACAGGAATTTCCGGCACCCATCCATCCAAACTTTTTAATTTGAACAAGTAGACACACATAAACACACCTTCACAAACTAGGAAACTCAGATTTTAGCCCTTGGTTATATCATAGTCATAAGTAAATAATCCTTTAAATAAGTAGAAAAACAATTTTATTTTATCTGTGCTACTCTTTTCCCAAAATCTCTCAGAAACAGTGATGCTCTACCAGTGAGAGAAAGAAAAAGAAAGTAAGCACATTGCTTTGCTTTGGACTCGATTCAATCATAGACTCCAATACTGTTGGGATTGTGGGTTTTCCTGTTTGTAATAAAAATCTAGTGCTGTGCAGACTCTCATGGCCCCTGAGCCAAACAATCGTAAGCCAAAACCTCTGAACTCATGAGCCAAAACCAGTTCTATATAACCTGCTTTATCATTATGGTAGAAAGCTAACACAGTTTCCAAACAAATTCTTGCAGATACAGAATCTAGATTGGTACCCATAGACTAAAATGCCAAGCCTTCCCTGGCACCAGGCAGGACACTGCAGCCCTTTCCAGGGTACCAGGATGCAGGTTTACCTCAGCACCAGACTCTCTCATAGAGCCTAACAAGCAATCCAACACCAGTGACTGCGTTTTCAACCTCTTCAGATAGAGACTTTGAGGATGTTACTTATGCAGTGAGTGAGCCCTTCCAGGTGTGAGGCAGGATTTCCTTTCCTAAATGGCTGTCCAGTGTGTCCTGTTATGCTTCTGACATGGAGATTTGTGAATAGGAAAGGGAAGTTCTCTTGTTATCAATGGCTTACTGGCTACATATACTAGCCAGTGATGCTGTTGATTAACCGAGATTGTGTCTAAGACAGTTCAATTTAAATAGATACCCAATCTTCTCTTTCACCTCTTTCCAATATTCAACAAAAATAAATATTTGAGGAGGACATGCGGGCGGGAGTGGTAAGTTTCATGGAATTTGCACCTATGCTGGGCAACCTCTCTTGTCAAACCACAGTTAAAAGTGAGATGTCAATTTAGAGAAATCCCATCTTCTCAATATATACTTACCCTTCATACCAGATGAGTGCTCCTCTATTCTATTTTTCTCCTCTTGTCTCTTTCTGTAGAGCAATTTAAAGGAAAAAATCTTAACTTTAAAGAGCCTAGAATATGCTCCTTAAAGATTTCCTTTAAAAAAAATAAGACCATGAAAATACTATACAGAGGGGTTACAGTTACATGAGCAAGGTATTGAGTATATTTCTTATCCAGCATTGTTGCCTCCTCCTTTGTTTTTCCCCTACCATCCTGTCCCTCCCACCTCTCAACTACACCTCCCTACCTAAGTTGTAAAGTTCGTTTTTCTTTTTTTTAATTGTGAAAATACTGTACAGAGGGGCTACAATTACATGGGCAAGATAATGAGTACATTTCTTATCAAGCATTGTAGCTCCTCCTTTGTTTCCCCTTCCCATCCCTTCCCAGCCTCCCCCGCACCCCCACCCAATCCTTTCCCCCTCTCCCCTCCTCCTCACCCCCACACCAAAGTTGTAAAGTTTGTTTTTCAACATAGAGTCTTGCACATCTCATAGTTGCAATGGGTCAATCTGTATCCCTATTTAAACATTTTGTTTTTCTCTTCCCCTCCCCAAATTATACCAACATAAATACAGTGAAAACAGGGGTTATACCATGGGGGAGTGACATAATTTCTAACATATTTATAAGATTTCCTTTTTATCATTGTTAACGGATATCAATGTGTATTATATTCTCCTAGCTCTAGCATTTGGTAGCTGTAGGTAGATGAAGGGAGATTAGATGAGGGGTAGGTTCTGGGGTATGTACATCTGTGAGCTAATGAGGAACAACACGAGAGAGAGAGACAGAGACAGAGACAGAGACAGAGAGACAGAGATAGAGAAAAGGCAGGCAAACACTTCAATACATTGAAATAGATGAATATTTAAAGTTTATGATAGGGGCTGGGGGTTTAGCCCAGTGGAAGGGCGCCCACCTGGCACGTGCAAGGCCCTGAGTTCGGTCCTCAGCCCTGGGAAAAATAAAATAAAGTTTATGATATAACTCATAACCTAACTCTTAGGTAGCTATGAAGTTTATGAACTTCAAATATAATGCATCATTTTTTAAATTTGACTGTAAAGGTGCTGTACAGAGGGGTTACAGTTACATGAGTCAGGTAATGAATACATTTCCTTTTGAACAGTGTCACCTTCTCTGTCATTCTCTCCCAGCTTTTCCCCTCCTGACTTCCCTCCCCACAAAGTTGTATAGTTCATTTCCAACATAGTGCCTAGTGGGATTCTGCTGAATTGGTTCACCCTTTGTCCCACCATTTCTTTACTTCCCTTTCCCCAATAAACATCATTCTAAAGCCACTTTTATTAAAGAATTTAGAAGGAATATCTATTATCAGAGTAAAAACTGTTGAACCTAACTGTTAAAAATGGTGTGGTGCGCCTACATTAGCAAGAATAGGCCAGGTGACAGTCAAGATGGAAACATCTAACTGTCCAACTACTAAGAGAAATCACCTAAGGTGGAGGCCCTGGATGGATATCACCCAGGCCGCGGTGAAGAAGGGGAAATGGCCTTCCTGTCACTGAGAATAGAGTTCCCCAAAATGTCTTTAAATAACATAACCCACAGTCATACATTGTAAACGTGTTACTCTGCTCTACCACCCTTCCTATGAGCCACACACCCCCAAGGCAAGTCTTATCTCCAGGCCCAAGTAGAAGGATATCCATCTTCAGAGATACAGCCCAAGGGTGGGATCTGCTGTGTGCCTGGCCAGAGTGAGGAAATATGATTATTAGAAAATTATGATTATTAATCATAACCTTTGTGTTTATGTAGCCCCTTTATTAACATAACACGTAGACAGGGAGAAAATGGTTTATGGTCACAGTAATTGTCTGACCCCACTAACCAGAAACAACTATGAATGTATTCTACATGCCATAGTTAATTCCATGAACTTATTAATTTTAGCAAATTGAATATAATAAATAATAATACTTTTGCTTCCAAATTTTTTTCTTATTTCTGCTATTCTTTCTAAGAAAATGTACTATATATTCAATACATTTAAACTTTTAGATTTAGGATGGGAATATCTATTACTTAGTTGTCTTAATTCTTTTTTTGTATGTTTTTTAATTGTAAAAATGCTGTACAGAGGGGTTTCAGTTACATCAGCAAGGTAATGAGTACATAATTCTTAAAAGTATCACAGTTATTATAGTTTTAATATATTGGGCAAACACATAGTTAATATTTTAATGTTTTATAATAATATATATTAAAATAACATTATATACCAGTTATATTAATAGGGAAGAAAAGAAACTGTGTGTGTATAAGAAAAAACTGTAATTCAAACACAAAGAGCTATTTACATACAAACTGGTAGTAAAATGAAATGTGCCTCTTGTTGTCTTGTTTTAGAATTATTTACCTATAAATAATCAGGATGAAACCATGCAGTATGTATAATACAAAATATGTAATATAAGAAAACAAATATTGAGAATTACCCTCTATATTTACTCATAATTTCAGCAAGTGTGATTGCCTAGCTGTCTTTCTGCTTGTCAAACCAATAGGTGGAGCCAGGCACAGATGGTTCACATCTGTAATCCTAGCTACTCAAGAGGCTGTGATCCTTTGGCAGCTGCAGTACTGTCACATAGCCTAGGCTTGCCCATTCAGGGTGCTACCAGAAAGGAATTCAAATCCTACTTAAGATACAAGGTAAATTCATCTTGCAATGGCAATAAGCACAGTGGACGTAGATGCCTTTCAGTGTCCAGTAGCAGCAGAATCTAGCAGTGCCTGACCCCAGCAGCGACGGTAGCAGCAACTCCAGAAGTGATGCCCTGTCTAGGCAATCTGTGTGGTATAACCCTGCCCAGGGTCTGGTGTGATTCACCTCTTAATTCCCATGCATTTTCTCCCATGATGCTACTGTTATTCTCTCTGCTCTGTAATAGCAATAAACAATTTTCCAATAAAATCCTTTCCTGCTTTAAAAAAAAATAAAAGAGGCTGTGATCTGAGGATCTCGGTTCAAACCCAGCCTGAGCAGAAGAGTCCTTGAGGCTTTATATTAAAGAAGCAACAAAAAAGCTGGATTGTAGACATGTATCACATAGTAGAGTATCAGGCGTGAGTAAAGGAGCAAAACAAAACTCAGAGGGTCTGAGTTCAAGCCCCAGGACTGGCATGAATGCAAACACACACACACACACACACACACACACACACACACACACAGACTGAATAATATATACACCAAGTTTTTACATATAACTTATAGAAAATAACACCACATTTGAGCTCTCAAGTAAACAAATGGCCAGCAAAATTCCACAGAAGCTATCAGTCTTGTGGCCAAAGCACAAAGAGGAAGGAAATCAGTTTCCTTAAGTATGAATAAAAAACGTGCTCACATTTGCACCTTGAAATGTACATGGATGGGGAAAAAATTGAAGAGGAAAGGTTGACTTACAATTTTCTAAGTTAATATCTACGTTCTCACAATCTATGACACAAAGATCATGCTTTTTAATCAATACCTTACCCATTACAAGCATTCAGTACTCAAAACCTGTTTATGGTGATGTCATGCCCACAAAATTCGAGATAATCATTTTTGATATCTGCACTTATTCACGCATCCGTACAGCATGCCACAGCTTTCTCATGGCATTCTTCACTTCTGCATTCCTCAGAGTATATACAAGTGGATTTAGAAAGGGTGTTCCGGCGGTATAAAATACTGTCACCATCTTGTCTATGGGCAAAGTAGTTGGGGGACGTGTGTATATGAATATACAGGGACCAAAAAATAGTACAACTACAATGATGTGAGAAGAGCAAGTGGAGAGAGCTTTCTTCCTCCCTTCTGCGCTGTGATTTCGCAGCGAACGCAAGATGACTATGTATGAAAACATCAGAATCAAGAAACTGCATGAGCAAAGGGCTCCACTGTTAGAAACAAACAGCAGGTTGACCACGTATGTGTCCGTACACGCAAGTTTCAACAATGGCTGCAAATCACAGCAGTAATGGTCAATCAAATTGGGTCCACAGAAGGGCAATCTTAAGAGCAGGATAATCTGAGTAGTGCCATGTACAAATGACCCAATCCAGGCAAACACAATCAAGATGAGGCAGACCTGCCTTCTCATGATGGTTGGGTAGCGCAAGGGCTTACAGATGGCCACATAGCGATCAACAGCCATGAGGACGAGGACAAAGATCTCCAAGCTGCCAAATAAATGCAGTGCGAAGATTTGAGTCATGCACTCATTGTAGGAAATTATTTTCTTTGTAGAGAGGGAATCCACAAGGAGTCTGGGGACTATGGATGTGGAAAAGAAGGTATCTGCACAGGACAAATAAAACAGAAAGAAGTACATGGGGCTCCCAAGTGCTGAGCTGAACATGATGGTCACAATGATGAGTGTATTTCCCAAGATAGTGGCCACATAGAAAAGCAAGAAGATGAAAAACACCGTACTTTGTCTCTCAGGATCCTGGGTCAACCCTAACAGTATAAACTCAGTGACACTGCTGTTTTGTTGCATCATTTCCGTCATTGTGCAGAAATCACAGGTTAGAACAAAAAAATCTACAAAGGAGAAAAGAAAATTGCATAAACAAAATACAAAATTTAAACGTAGAATGCATAGCTTCAGTCATGCAATTCTATCTTACCAGTGATTTAACACTTAGCATTCCTATAGGGTTTTTTTCCGTGAAAATTTTAACAACATCTAACCCATTTCCCAGACTGCACACAAAAATAATGAAATAGAAAATATTTGTTGATTGCTACAATGGATCAATCTGTATCCTTGTTTTAGCATTTTGTTATTTTCCTTCTCCTCCCCAAATTAGAAAAATGTATACACAAGACGCAGGGCATTGGCATCAAATACAGTGACAATAGAGGTTATACCATGGGGGTGAGAACATACAAAAGAAACACAAAAAACATAATACATAAATACAACAGCAACAAAGTAAAAACCTCTTGTGTCTTAGGGTTCATTTCACTTATCATCTTATATGGTCATATGTACATAGCTTTTGACCTTTTCTGCTTGTCTGGTAAGATTATCCTAGACATGTCCTAGTTATTGCAAATAATGGAATCCATGGGACCTATGTTTCTTTGAGTCTGGCTTACTTCACTTAATATAATTTTTCCAAGTTTTTCCATTTCTTAACAAATGGGGCAGTGTCATTCTTTCTGATGGAAGCCTAGAATTCCATTATAAATATATGTATTATATTCCATTATATATGCATATATGTGCATACATATTATATTTTTTCTTAATCCATTATCTACTGAGGTTTGGGCAGAGAAATAACAAATTGCTGAAACAAGGATACTGGTTGACCCATTCTAACAATGAGACAAACAAGACACTATATTGAAAACAAACTTTACAACTTCAGGGGGGTGGGAAGGGAGGAGTTGGGGAGGTAGTGAGGAAGGGATAGTAGGGGAAAAACAAAGAAGGAGGTAACAATGCTCCATAGGAAATGTAATCCCTCCATACAGTATCTTTACAATAAAAATATATAAAAAAGAAAATGTTGAAACAAAGTAATGAAGCCTTAAGCAAGAGTATTTGGCATCAGCTGTTAATATTTTGACCATCATGAGCTGTTAAGCGAAGATGTACTAAGGTCCAGGTAATACGCAGAAAACTTTTGCTTCTTTTACGTCACATTGAACCTGGTAGTTTCACTAAAATGTACACATATAGTAAAAGTTTTTTAAAACTCTGGTGATAGCTCTTTAAACATTGTAGGTATCCTTAATGAAATTTCAAGGCATGTAGGAACACACACACACACACACACACACACACAGAGTGAAGTTTGCATTTTGAAAGAGAGAAACAGAAAGAAGAAAGAGACAGACATAATGCGCATATAATTTTAGCAATGGAATCAAATCAAATCTGCGTAATCTAAAGTAAGAATAGTTTAATCTCTATTTCTGTTAAATTTGTCTCTGGGGTTTGAGCTCCGGGTGGTGAGCTTCCTAGGCAAGCACTCTGCCACTGCAGCCCTTCAAAGAATTGTTGTACAAGACCAGGGACAACCTGAGATTGACCTGAAGAAAAGCTGATATAAATCAAAACACTCCTCCAAGTTTAGGTTTACAGGTAATTATCAAGAATTTTAAAAATGTCCTTGGTAGACTCACAATAAAATTTGCAGTGTACACTTTTGTGACTATTTCAAACCCTGACTCATCTAAGAAAATGGAGATATAAAAGTGAATTGACATTTATTTGGATTTGCCACATACTGTAAGTTTACTAAGACAACTATGAACAGAAACATAATTTGCAGTCTCTAAGTAGGAAATCTGCATTCTTAGAGTTATACATGGGAAATTCCCTTTCAAATGTAAGATATGGTAATATATGAAATGTGTTGTCATACTGCATTACAAATAAAGCTTTATGAGCCCTTACCCTAAGACATTATGAACCACATTTGCTTATCACTGAGCCATTACAACTTCTTTTGCTGTAAGAACTAGATGGTACAAAAAATACTGAGTCAGATTTAAATATAACCTACAGGACCACACTGACAATAACCACATTTATTTTTGTAATTGTTTTCCAAAGGTATTATTGGCAAATGTTCTTTAGAAATGAAATTTTTTAAGAAATATTTGAGCTCTGAGAATTAAGTAACATAAACCCAATCTATCTGTACATCTAATCCATCTGTACATTCATAGTTTTCTGGATATACAGATGTAGCAATAAACATACTGTTATATTTGTATACTATAGGTAATTTGTAGTTCGTAAGAATTGTAGACATAAGCAGCATCATAGAAGTAAATGGTTTCCTATGAATTCGAATTAATCACATTCCACGCTAATCTATTATTCTATGCTCTGTTGCCATTGGAACAAGAGACATATTGATCTCTGACTACATTTAGTTGAACATTGTCACTTGCATGGACTCTTTCCATGGAATATCCCAAACAGATATTATTTCTACTTGATTATCCCTCACACCCTTCTATCATCAGGCCTTACTAGCCCATTTCTGTCTCTTCTCTTTCCATCTTCTCACTTTTGAACGCGAAACATCTCCAGAAAACTCCCTCAAATGCTGTCCTTGCACAAGTACCTGATAATGTGTGCTTCATGTGTCTGTAACAGTCTATAACATTAATCTGAATTTCATTCCGCAAGAAAGCAGCATGAGTACACGTGAACACAAATCCTACCAGCTTTGGGTAAGATGGCCAGCTGACTTCCTTCCCTCTGAAAAGAATCGGAGGCTGCTCACTCAACTGGGAATCTTCAAAGAGCTTCCAAGTTAATGTCTTTGACTCCAGAATCTCCTCTGATCTCACAAAGAAGTTTATATTTTTTAGTTGGATTTCAAACCCATTCAAAGTTTTCTGAAATAAATCCTCACATCGGCTTTAAACTGATCTTTTCCTCCCCTTTCATTCTTCCCTGGAGGTGTGTGTAATATAAATGACGTAAAATACAGAAGTTGGGGATAGGCATTCCCTGAAGTGTGTCTTTCCTCTCAATTGAGGAACATGATCCAGATGTGGTTAAAAAGCTTAATCCTCAATTTATCTCTGATGTAAAGGGAAAGAGATAGGTTATTATTTCAATTAAAAGTGTTAATTAATAATAAATGACATTTCCTTTGGGAGGATAAAAAAATCTAACCCTTGGGCCTTTGTTCTAATAATATTATTCAATAAAATCATCAGTGGTTCTTGTAGAAATGTCTAATTCTAGGTTTTGGCTAAGAATGTATGACATATCATTTTATAGTGACAGAGATAAAATACTAAAATACACTTGCATGCACACACAGACACACATGGACACACACCACAGAGTGGTGCAATATTGCAATAGGCAGTGGGTCACAGATTAATTGGGAAAATATGAATAGTCAAAACTGTAAAGGATATAAGCAAGCCAGGTACTAATGGCTCATACCTGTAATCCTAGCTACTCAAGAGACTGAGATCTGAGGATCACTATTAGAAGCCATGAGTCTCATTAAATACCAAAAAGCTGGAAGTGGAGCTGTGGCTCAAGTGGTAGAGCACTAATCTTGAGCAAAAAAAAAATGCTTAAGGACAATGCTCAGTCCTCAGAACCAGAGCACGCGCGCGCGCGCGCACACACACACACACACACACACACACACACACACAGAAAGAGAGAGAGAGAAGGTGGGACAGTGGAAGTAGTGGAAAATGAACTATACAACTCTGGATCGGGACAGGGTGGGGTGAAACTGGGAGGGAGCAAAGGAAGTGGTGACACTCTCCCAAAAGAAATGTATTTATTACCTGACTTATGTAACAGTAATCATTCTGTACATCATCTCTCCAATAACATGAAAATGTATTTATTTAAAAGTGAACCCCAAGATATGGACGCAAAAGATTTTTCTTTATTGTTGTTGTTTTTAATGTACTATGTGATTTTTTTTGTTTCTTTTGTATGCTCTTTCCCCTATGGTGTATCCCTTGTTATCCCTGTATTTCATTGTGGTACCCTGCATCTTGTATATATATTTATCTAATTTGGGGAGGTGAAGAGTAATAACAAAATGCTGAAACAAGGACACAGGATGATCCATTGCAGCAATGATACTCCCATGACACTATGTTGGAAATGATCTTTACATCTTCAAGTGGTGGGGGGAGGAAAGGGATAGTAGGAGAAAAACAAAGGAGGAGTAACAATGTTTGATAAGAACTGTGCTCATGACCTTACTCATGTAACTGTAACCCCTCTGTATAGCATCTTCACAATAAAATAATTTTTAAATGCCTGTTCATTTCACTAATTATGTATTTATTCATGTAATAGATGACAGACATTGGGCTGCCTTATAGAAACTGCTGTCACCAAGGCTACAAGGGTCAAAGTTTCTTACTAATAATTGACAGGTTTTTTATTTGGTTCATGATTATTTCTGATGGTTTATAAATAAGGATTATTTCTGATGTTGAAAATTGGAACTTTGTTACCAATGGCTCCAAGGATAAATTACCCCATCTTTATAGTCTTAAAGCATTTACATGCCATAATATTACTGAAAAGGGATAACCGTGAATTATGACTTATAAGATGGTAGGATAAAGCAAGGAAAAATGTTTAGATTTCAGCCTACTCACGCAGTATATACACTGTCTCAGCAAAAATCCTTGACTCAAAAATAAAAATAGCAGAATAAGCTAACATCTATAGGAGATTTTTCATTTGCCTGTTTTGTTTGGTTTTTGTGGAGAATAGGTTTCCTGGGTAACATGACCGTATAGACCATAGCTCTAACACATAGACCACACTAAAGCCCTTTGTATTTTAGTCTGTTTTTAAGGTAGAATCTTGAATTTTAGTCCTGGTCTAAAGGTCTTTTAGCCTCTGACATTGATCCTTCTGATTCTGGCTCCTACATACCAGGGTTACAGGCTTGAGTTGTCATATCAACATTTGTCTTTAAGATCATAACAGTTAAGGATATTTTCAGGAAAAAGTCATATTTATGCTAATGGCTCATCAATGTATCTGTTTGGAGAACATCTCATTTCAGTGTCCTCACAAGTCAAATGAGGATATTAGCAGGCCTCACCACTTTTAATGTTAAAGTAATTACTGCTTGATATCAGTATTTTTATAATGATTTTTATTAAGGAGAACAAGTATGTAACTAAATACATGGATCAAGTTAGCAAACCAAAACCACTACTTTCATAATTTTGAAAGATGACTGAGATTACATAGTCTCATTTGTTTGTACCTATTTGTGAACTTCTTCACTCAGAATCTGTCAATGAATTCACTGTTGCTTCTTCTTGTAACTATTCATCTCTAAACTTATACAAGATGCATGTCTGCCCTGTTCTCAAATGAATCTAAGTGGGTTTGATACACATTTAGTTTTCCACTGAGAGAACTTTCCTAGCAAACAGTTTTGTAATGGCAGTCTTCATCTGGTCATTTCTCATAGTGTAGATTAAAGGATTTAACATGGGAGTGATTGTCATATAGAAGACAGCAACTGCCTTATCAATGGACAAAGTTACGGCTGGCCTCATGTATACAAATATGGAGGGCAAAAAAAATAGCACAACGACCGTGATGTGGGAGCCACAGGTGGAGAGGGCTTTGCGCTTGGCCTCTGAGCTGTGGTTCCTCAGGGAGCGCAGGATGACCACATAGGAGACCAGCAGAAGGAGGAAGATCAACACACAGATGAAGCCACTGTTGGCAGCAACAAAGAACCCCAGAATGTGAGTATCCATGCATACAAGATTGAGCAAAGGGCTCAGATCACACATGAAGTGGTCGATGACGTTAGGGCCACAGAAGGGCAACTGGATAATGAAGATGAGCTGTATGGTGGCATGGAGAAAGCCCCCCATCCAGGAAACCCCCACTAGCAAAAGACAAATCTGCCAGTTCATGATGGTTGCGTAGTGCAAAGGTTTACAGATGGCCACATAGCGGTCATAGGCCATCACCGTCAGCAAGATGACCTCTGCGCCTGAAAAGAAATGTTCCCCAAAGACTTGAGTCATGCATCCACTGAAGTGGATAGTCTTCTTTTCCTTGAGTGAGTCCACTATCAGCTTAGGAGTATTGACAGAGGAATAGCAGGCATCAATGAAGGAGAGATAGTCTAAGAAAAAGTACATGGGGGACCCCAAGAGTTTGCTGCCCGTGATGGTGACCACAATGAGCCCATTTCCTACCATAGTGATGATGTAGATGACCAAAAACAGGACAAATACGATTTTCTGCATCTTTGGATTCTGTGTTAACCCCAGGAGGACAAACTCTGTCACATTGTTCCTGTTCTCCATTGCCTCCTGTGTTAATTGCATTACCTGAAACAATACTAACACAAAGCTGGATTTATTTTAAGTTTCCATTTGTAACAAATCACCAATGCAAATTACAGATTTTACCCAGTTAGGAAAACTTCTCAAGATAGTGTGGTACAATAAGCCCTAAGCTTATTTTTTTTAAGTGGCAATACAAGGAGAACTCCAATAGCGTAATTCCTTAGAAAGGCAAAGTCAAAGTTCAGCAAAATTAAATACCAGGAAGTTAGTACTCCACAGAGGTGGGGTGGAGTCAAGGGGGAAAAGGGTGGCAAAAGGAGAAGAGGGGCAGAATACCGTCAAGAATTCAATGGATAGCCCATTCAGAAGGTGGAGGGCAATGGAGGGTAGGAGGGAAGATAGGGAGAGATGTGAGAATGTTCAAAAGGGTGACATTTATCAAGATGTATTGTACGTATAAACTGATTTTTAATGGAAACTCCTTGGTACAACCACTTAAGATTTTTTTTGAAAAACAAAACACAAAAAAAGGAAGATTCATGTCTATAATAGAGCTCTAATGAGATTCCCCCCTCCCCCGCCCCCAGAAGAATACTATAGAAGTATATCCAAGATCTAAGGGAATAAGGGCAGAGAACTCTTATTGTAGCTTGATCTATTTTAAAATATTTTTTGAAACTATGAATGATGCTGACATTATTTTACATAATTTCTACCCATTGTAAGACTAAAACATTGAAAAATTGAACTTTGTATCACACTTTGTGCATGAATAAATAAACATGAAACTAAATGATAAAAAAAAAGAAATGGCTTCACATACTGCTGCCAAATAAGGATTTTACAAAGATCTCATATAGATTCAGCAAAGACCACAAAAATGAAGAAGCTTCATAAACCCACAGGTCAGGACATGATCTGCAGCTCTTATTGGCTGATTTGACACAGAGTGTGAACAGAACAGGTACATTGCACATGGAAAGGTGGCTAAGCCCACAAAAGATGTAGAAAGAGGATATCATGGCCATTAGTGTAAAACTAATGTATTTTGACCTTTATTCTTTTGAAATGGAGATCTAATAAAAGGTAGTTCAGAATGTAAGTTGAAGAAAAGTAAATAATTGTGAATTTAGATACTAATATAATAAATGGAGTATTGGTCTTTGAAGAATCAAATTAGTATTCAATAAGCAATGGAAGCCAAAGACAGGAACCTCAGTTGTTAAAGGTCTATAATATGCCAAATTAAGTTTACAAGGTGATAACTATGTAAATGAATTGAAAGAATACAAGAGTTATTTATTATAGAAGATTATCATACAAGATTTCAGAAAAGGGAGTAATGATATTTGCCTTAGCCAATAGTAACACATGATGTTTTGCTATAAGTTGTATCTTATCATGTGCTTTGCACAATGTTTCATTTTACTATGTTAAATAAATTGTGTCATAGATATCATGTCATGTTTGACAAATAAGGAAATGACCTCTAGAGCTATAATGTTTATGATTTTTAATAACAATGGCAATATTAAATACTGTTCACAGAATTTACTCGGTTCTCCACGCTTTGGGAAATTCTTATTGATTTAACCCTCCTCTTGAACCTATTAGATAGTTAATATTACCCTTTTTGTACCTGTTTTCCTACCTATTTTAGGGGCAATTTAAGCACAGTGAAGTTTAGAGTCCTGGTCTAGACAAACAGAAAACAAATGGCATCACCAACAATAATTCTCTGGTTATTCTTCTTTATTAACTTACTTTTATCTGAGGAAATGTGAATATATATTATCTTTCAAATCATTACCTTAAGCTACATACCCCATGATATCCTTTGTATAGCAACACTGAACTGATCATCTAATTCTAAGTGACCATAATAATTTCATTTACCTTATTGGACTTTGTAGCCAAATTTTCCAGCAATACAGACATGTTGATATTTGAAATTCCAATCATTAAGAAAATAAATGCCACTGCTGCCTTCTTGGAAGCACTTATTTGCTTTTCTCTGTCCAGCAGACTCAGCAATCTCTCTCTAATACAATTAGAAACTATTGAGCTCCTGGAGTCTACTGAAAACTGTTGTAGTTAGATGTAGAGGTTTGAGAATCCGAAACATCAGATTTGATTCTTGTGTGTTCAGCTTGAAACTGCTCTTAGATGGAGTATATTTCCTATATGTACTTTGTCATTCATTCATAAAGTAAGAACACTTTATATATTGACCTGGGAGTGGATTGTTACATAAACACATCAGCACTGTGGACTTCAGTGCTGTGAGCAATAGAAGGCTTTCATTTGCTTTTGTACTGGTACAAGCACTCAGCACATAAAGTGTGAGCAATCATACAGAGAAAACTTTAACTATGCACTAAACTCAGAATCCTCCCCAATATTTCTTCTTAAAAATCTTCTTTAAAATGTTGGCTTATGTTACCTGTAATACTTGATCCTAGAAAGCTGATGGTTTGAGTCATTTACTGTTTACTTTTAGGTCATTTGTGTATTTGAAATGTATTTTCATGGGTTTCATCCCCATGATAAGTTTTAAATATTAAAATTATCATCTCTAAGTAGATAATCATTAGAGCTAGATTTTAAATATTGCATCAATTTTGTGAGTCCCACAATGTCCAATTATACATTTGGTTAAGATATTTACCGACTATTTCTTAAAAAATTGGGATGAGGAAGAAATGCTCTAAGATTATATCTGACAAATATTGAATAGTAATAGTTACTGTGCATGAAAACAATGCTTAATAAGCATTAGCACTAAAATAGTACTTACCTTGTTATCTTAAATTATCTTAATGATAGCTATGCATATTTGTTTCGATACAATCCTCAGAATGGGAAAAATAAATTTCTATATGCAAGTGATAATGCACATGTAAAGATACTCCTAAGATCATTCAATGCACAATCAGTAGCTGATAAGGTTGTATCTTCATCAGTATACCTCTTTTTCTTCCTTTCTCAAGTCTAAAAATTTTTTCCACACAAACTGAGGTTTGAATTTAAAATAGTTTATCTTGATTCACTCAAGAGAACTAACCTTTGACTTATGATTTTTTTCCTACAAGGCAGGAAGTAACTAGTTTGCAGGGAAAACATCCAAATGGTCAGTCCAATCACAATGGATCTTTCCTGTATATGATAAATAGCACAAAGTAACATTTGTGCCTTAGACAATAAAAATATTTAAAAGCCTTTCAGAAAGATTCAGGGAACTTGTCCGTAGTACTCTTTTCCCCTAAAGAATTTATTTCAAAGTGAATCAAAGACCTCAATGTCAGACCTGAAACTTTGAAACTACTGCAGGAGAGAGTGGGAGAAACACTACAACTTATAAGCAGAAACTTTTGAATAGAGTCCCAGGGGCAAACAGATAGGAGAGAGACTTCACAAGTGAGACTACATCAAAATAAAAAGTTTCTGCACAGCTAAGGACATAGTTACTAAACTAGAAAAACAGCCAACTGGGAAAGATCATTACCAACAGTATATTAGACAAAAGCCTAATAACCAATATATACAAGGAGCTAAGAAATTAACCCTTCCCAAACCTAATAAACCAATTACTAAATGGGCAAGGGAGCTAAGGAGAGACTTCTCAGAAGAAGAGGTAGGAATGGCAAAAAAAAAAAAAAAACACACGAGGAAATATTCATCATCTCTGGCCATAAAAGAAATGCAAATCAAAACAACTCTGAGATTCCATATCACCCCAGAAAGATTGACCAACATTTTGAATTCAAACAACAACAAATGTTGGCAGGGGCGTGGTGAAAAACTAACCCTACTGTACTGCTGGTGGGAATGTAAGCTAATACAACCACTCTGGACAGCAGTCTGGAGGTTCCTCAAAAAACTAAACATATAGCCCTTCCTTATGACCCGACCACTCCTAGGCACCTACCCTGAGCATCATGATCCATGATATGATAAGGCCACCTGCACATCCATGTTCATTGACTGCGCTATTCACAATAGCCAAGATACAACCCAGGAAGCAGCCCAGATATCTCACAATAGATGAGTGGTACCTACACAATGGAATTTTACACAGCCATTAGAAAGAATAAAATAATTTCATTTGCAGGGAAATGTATAGAACTAGAACAAATCATATTGTGAGGTAAGGCAAGCTCAGAGAGACAAAAGTCACATGTTTTCTCTAACATATAGAAGTTAGGTTTAAAATGCACTGGGGTATGACAAATTATACAGGATTTGACATGCATACAATGAGACAAAAGAGGATACTCTTAGGAGAGAATCACAAAGGCCCAATGCCTATGTGCCTCTTTATATTCATATAAAAGTATATATATATATATATGTGAACTCCAACATATGGAAACACGAGATCTTGCTTGCTGTCTTTGGAAGGAAGGAAGGAAAGAAAGGCAACAAAGAAAGAAAAAAATGTTACCCAGTAATTGACTGACTTTGCTGTTTCTGCTGAATCTATGTTGGGTTCAATGCCTAGTTTATTTAACCCCTGCAAACACTTTCCTACTGAACCTTTTTCTAATGGCATTCTTCATCTGATCATTTCTCAAGGTATAGATTAAGGGATTTAACATGGGAGTTAACATTGTATAGAATACAGCAACTGCTTTATCAATGGGTAAAGTAACGGCAGGTCTCAGATACACCACTATACAGGGCACAAAGAATAAGACAACCACTGTGATGTGGGAGATACAGGTGGAGAGGGCTTTGCGCCTGGCCTCCAGGCTGTGGTTCTTCAGGGAGCGCAGGATGACCACATAGGAGGCCAGCAAAAGGAGGAAGTTTAGTATACAAATGAAACCACTGTTGGCAATAACAAAGAGCCCTAAAGTGTGGGTATCAGTGCAGGCCAGAGCAAGCAATGGATTCAGATCACACATAAAGTGATCTATCACATTAGGACCACAGAAAGGTAATGGGATGATGAAAAATATCTGTATGCTTCCATGAAGAAAACCTCCCACCCAGGACACACCCACTAGTAGGCTACACACTTTTCGATTCATGATGGTTGCATAGTGCAAAGGCTTGCAAATGGCTACATAGCGGTCATAAGCCATCACAGTCAGCAAGATGACCTCGGCACCTCCAAAGAAATGTTCACCAAAGACTTGGGTCATACATCCATTGAATAAAATGGTCTTTTTTTCATGAAGTGAATCTACAATCAGTTTAGGGGTATTGACAGATGAATAGCAGGCATCGATAAAGGAGAGATAGTCTAGGAAAAAGTACATAGGGGACCCCAAGAGTGGGCTTCCAGTGATGGTGATCATGATGAGCACATTTCCCGTCATGGAGATGATGTAAATTATCACAAAGAGAACAAAGATGACTTTCTGCAGCATCGGGTCCTCGGTGAGTCCCAGGAGAATAAATTCGGTCACGTTATTCCTGTGCTCCATCTACTGCAAGTGACAGCTAATAATATCACCTGAAAAATAACACATTGAAATTATTATTAATTATTATTCATAATCATTGTTAATTATTATTACTTATTGCTCCAATAATCAATTTCTAGATTCTATTCAACTCTTATGTTCTGGGGAAGCATTAGATGAATAAAAAGTACTATGGGGTCTTGAAGTTTAGTCAACTTTCTTCCTGGATAAAGGTTTTGAAAAGTATGTTTACATGAGAAAAATTTGAATACACACAAGCCAGAGGCCATTTGAATATAATCCATAGTCTAGCATACCTTAGAGACTAAACGGAATTTGTAGATTGTAGATACAATGACAGCTAAGCACAAAAAAGTGAGATATATGAAAAATGAATGGAAAATGAAATAATTTAACCTTTTAGTCTTAGGAAATGAGAAACAAAAATCAGCATAAAAGTAAACTACGTTGCCTTTTTTAACTATGAAATGTTGATAATATGAGTACAAGGCAACAACGAATTTGAATAAGGTAGAAATCAGGATGCTAATCAACAGTGGTTTTATCTTGGACGAAACAAATTTGTGTTAAGCTATGGAAACAAGAGTAAGAATCTAGTCACTAGATAATTTATAATCGTCGGGGTGAAGAATCAACATGAATGATGATAGGTCAGTCACAATGGACGTGTAATGAAAATGTACAGGAAATATGTTAAGATAATTCATAATATTGATTATAAATATTGTTACTTTGTAATGAACAAGAAATATTTTAAAGTGTTCTGTGAATTTCATGGTCCCAAGACCTTTGCACATATAGCTTCTCTTAGCACTTGAAATAACCTGATGATTTGTACTATTTCATCATTTTGATAGAAGTAAAGAACAGATTTCTGGAACTAATGTTTATGGTTTAAAGAATGACAAAATATAAATTACTAAATGCCCATTGTTTTCTCAGTGTTTTTCATGGATACATTTGTGAGCTCTATTAGCTTATTTTTCAAGTAATATATCACAGAGATTAAGGTTCTGGTTTAGAAAAGCAAATTTGATATATGCTAATTTCTCTCTCTGTCTCTCTGTCTCTGTCTTTCTATGTCTCTGTCTCTCTCTCTGTGTCTCTCTCTGTCTCTCTTTCTGTCTCTGTCTCTCTCTGTCTCTCTGTCTCTCTGTCTTTCTCTCTGTCTCTCTGTCTCTCTCTGTCTGTCTGTCTGTCCGTCTCTGTCTGTCTGTCTCTCTCTGTCTCTGTCTCTGTCTCTCTGTCTCTGTCTCTGTCTGTCTCTGTCTGTCTGTCTGTCTGTCTGTCTGTCTCTCTCTCTCTCTCTCTCTCTCTCCCCCTACCCCATGTATTTTTGCCAGTCCTGGTGCTTGAACTCAGAGCTTGGGAGTTGTCCCTGAGCTTCTTTTGGTTCAAAGCTAGACCCTCTACCACTTGAGCCACAGGGCCACTTCCAGCTTTTACTGAGTAGTTTAGTAGTTTAGTGGAGATGAGAGTCTCGTGGACTTTTCTGACCAGGTTGTCTTTGAACCACTACCCTCAGATCTCAACCTGCTTAGTAGCTAGATGGCAGATGTGAGCCTCCAGCTCTCAGCTTATTCTTTCTATTGTTTAAACCAGTAGAACAGATTCATTTTTAGTAAGTTTTGTCTCTTAACACACATTAGCAAAGTCAGAATGTGCTTAGTATAGATTTGAATATAGCATGATTCACAGAATGATTTAATACTTCACAGACTATATATGTCAAAGTCTTTGAACTTACAGAAAACTATCAACAAACAATCATTAGCCATCTATTCAGGGAGGAATAAAAGAATTGAGAAAGGCCAAAAAACACAACAAGTTGTTCAGTCTCCTGAAGATATCACTTGAATCAGGAAGATAATAAGTGGATAATAGATGAGCTGAGAATGTGAAATGGGTTATAATACTTTTGTTAAATTATTAAATAATTTGTTTCCAAGTTCTTAGCAATAGATCTTATTCTGTGACTGTTTACCATCTCATGGGCTTGTGTTAGTAGTATTATTCAATATTTTTCACAAACCATCTTTGTTTAATAAAGCTATGAGAAATTTTTATTTACATAAAGTAATTTAAGACTATTGACCAAAATAGATACGTATTAGGAAATAAATAGGTCTCTATCATAAATGATTTCAAATTTCCAAATTTCACACCTAATAGAAAAATCTTATGCACTTGTAAAATTGAAATATAACATATCTGATTATAAAATATTTGTAAGGTATGAGATTTCAAATATATGTAAAAACTAAAATGCCTATTAACCACAATTTAGTCTATGTATATTCCATTTTAACAATAGGATTATTTTTCTCTATTCACATTTAAATGAATAATTAATAATAATAATTAATAATAATCTCTAGTTTTTCTCCATTTGTATTTAAATGAATAATTCTTAATGTGTGCTTACAAAATGTTTTTAAATAAATTAATTTTAAATATTTAATTTCAGAGTAGTTCAAACAGTTGTCAGCATCAACAGAAGATATTTGAACACAATGACTCAACTAGCCCCTGTTCAATTGCCTGAATCTAAAATTAATGTAAGCACTGGAACATGGTTCCAGTGACAGAGAACTTTCCTAGCATGTGTGAAGTCCTGGGAATTGTGTCATAAATTGCTTTACCTCTGAATCTCAAATGGACAAAATATAAATTGAGATATATACTAAATATATTTTTTTAAAAATTGAAATGAAAATAAAAACTTCCATGACTGGCAAATACTGGAAATCATAATTATATGAAATATTCTATTATTTAACAAGTATTGATGCTGTAAAAAAATAAAGCTTATGTTAGTATTCTTAGAGAGTCTTTAAGAATGATTCAGTTGTGAGTATTCAGATCAATCACATCTTCAAAATGTTTACCTGGGAAAAAGAAACTTGTGAAACTAGACATATGTTATATATTTTTTTTGGGGGGTCTGGTCGTGGGGCCTGAACTCTAGGCCTGGGCGCTGTCCCTCAGCTCTTCAGCTCAAGGCTAGCGCTCTACCACTTGAGCCACAGCGCCACTTCCGGCTTTTTTTTTCTTTTTG
>NW_012267486.1:380998-383509 GCF_000151885.1 Dipodomys ordii | reverse complement strand
TATATATATTGATCCATTCATCTACAGAGGGGCATCTGGGTTGGTTCCATATCTTAGCTATGGTAAATAATGCTGCAATAAACATAGTTGTGCTGGTTGCTTTAGTATGCTCTTGTTTGTGATCATTTGGGTAAATGCTCAAAAATTGAATTGCTGGGTCATAGGGGAACTATATGTGGAGTTTTTTGAGGAACCTCCATACTACTTTCCAAAGTGGTTGAACAAGTTTATGCTCCCACAAACCATGCAGTAGGGTCCCCATCTGGTCACATCCTCTCCAGCATCTGTTGTTATTAGAGTTCTTGATTATAGTCATTCTAACTGGGGTAAGGTGGAATCTCAATGTTGTTTTGATTTGCATTTCTTTTATGGCTAGAGAGATTGAGCATTTCTTCATGTGTCTATTGGCCATTCTTACTTTGTCTTCAGAGAAGTTTCTCTCTTAGTCTTTGGCCCACTTATTTATTGGGCAGTTGTTTCTTTGAGGATTTGTTGTTGGGGGATTTAATTTTTTGAGTTCCAGGTATATTTTAGATATGAGACACTTATCGATTCTTTGGCTAGTGAAGATCTTCTCCAAATCAGTGGGCTTTCTATTGATCTTGCTAGCTATGTCCATTGCCATGCAGAAACTCTACAGCTTCATGAAATCCCATTTGTGCAACCTTTTTTTTTTTGATTTGTTGTGTTTCTGAGTCTCTACTAAGAAAATTTGGCCCTGTGCCAAGAAGACCTAGGGATTCTCCTATTCTGTCCTGTAATGTTTTCAGGGTGTCTGCTTTGACTCCTAGGTGTTTGATCAGTTTGGAGTTGATTCTGGTTCAGGGTGATATATAAGGATCTAGCCTTAGTTTTCTACAGGTGATTGACTAATTTTGCCAGCACCATTTACTGAGGAGCTGTCTTATTCCATTCTTTTTTTTTAGCTTCCTTATCGAAGATTAGATGGGTAAAGATCTATAGGTTGATTTCTGGGTTTTCAATTCTATTCCATTGGCTGAGGCCTGTTCTTGTGCCAGTACCAAGCTGTTTTGATTACTATGGCTTTATAGTAGAGTTTGAAATTTGGTATTGATATTCCTCCAGCACTATTCTTTCTGTTAAGGACTGTTTTTGCTATTTGGTGTCTTTTAATGGTCCATATAAATTTTTGGATTGCGTCTTCTATTTCCTTGAAGAATGAGGTTGGAATATTGATAGGTATCGCATTGAATTTGTAGATAGCCTTGGGAAGCATTGCCATTTTCAGGCTATAGATCCTCCCAATCCAGGAGCATGGAAGGTTTTTTCCACTTCTTAAGTTCTGCTTTGATAACCTTTTTCAGGTTTTTAAACTTTTCATCATAGAGTTTCTTCACTTTTTTAGTTAAGTAGTTCCTATGGCTATTACAAAAGGATTTGGTTTCCTGATTTCAGGTACACTCTTCTCATGTTGGCATACAGAAAACACATTGGTTTTTGAGGGTTAATTTTATACCCTGCTACTTTGCAAAGTTGCAAATCAGCTTGAGTAATTTGGGAGTGGAGTCTGTAGGTTTCTTTAAATACAAAATCCTGTCATCTGCAAAAAGAGAGTTTTATTTCATCTTTCCCTATTTGGATACCCTTTATGTTTGCATCTTTTCTTACCTCAGTAGCTAGGCATTCTAATGCTAAATTGAAGAGAATTAGAGAGAGTTGACATCCTTGTCTTGTTCCTGAGTTTAGAGGAAATGGCTTTAGTTTTTCACCATTAAGTATAATGCCGGCTGTAGGTTTGTCATATACAGCCTTTATTGTATTGAGGAATGTTCCATGGATTCCTAGTTTTTCCAGAGCCTTTCATCATAAAGAGGTGTTGGATCTTGTCAAATGCTTTTTCTGCATCTATTGAGATAACCATGTGGTTCTTATCCTTGCTCTTGTTGATGTGATGAATTACATTGATTTGTGCATATTGAACCAGCTTTGCATCCCTGAAATGAATCCTGTTTGATTGTAGTGTATGATTTTTTGGATGAACTGTTGAAATCGATTGGCTAAAATTTTGTTGAGAAGTTTTACATCAATGTTCATCAAAGAAATGGGTCTATAGTACTCTTTCTTTGATGAGTCCCTGCCGGGTTTTGGGATGAGGGTTATGATGGCTTCACAGAATGAGTTCGGTAGTGAACTTTCTCTTTCAATTTCATTGAGGAGTTGGAGGCGTATTGGTGTGAGTTCTGCTTTGAAGGACTTGTAAGAATTCCACTGTAAATCCATCTGGTCCTGGGATTTTCTTAGATGGGAGGTCTCTTATTGATGTCTATTTTGATGCTTGATATGGTTCTGTTAAGTTGGTTTAATGGTTCCTTGTTTAGTTTCATCATGTCAATATTTGCTAGGAAATCATCCATTTATTCCAGATTCTCAAACTTATTAGCATAAAGGTTTAAGAAGTATTCTCTTATAATGTTCTGAATCTTGGTTGTTTCTGTGGTGATGTTTCCATTCTCATCTCTGAGTTTGTTTATTTGGGTGTGTTCTCTTCTT
>NW_012267486.1:373918-376256 GCF_000151885.1 Dipodomys ordii | reverse complement strand
TTTTTCTTTTTGCTTATGTGGTGCTGAGGAATCGAACCCAGGGCCTCAGGCATGCAAGGCAAGCGCTCTACCACTGAGCCACCTTCCCAGCCCACATATGTTATATTTTAACAAGATTCTTCAGACAATTTAATACAAATCAACACTCACCTGTTTAAAAAAAATCTTCTAAGTAGAAGTGCTTCCTTCTCCTGATCTTAAAATATATTTTTAAATAAAACTGGAATTTGAATTTTGCATAGATTTTTCTCTATACACTATGGAAATGTTCTCCATTTGTGATTCTGGCACTGTAGGACAAGAGATAGACTGAAGGAAATCCACTGTAATGAGCCATTCTGCTCAAAATAAGTCTCTCTCTCTCTGGATGTGTAAACTACCACAAAATATCTTCATTTCCATTGCAAGGATGTTTTAAAGGTTTCAACAGAGACTCAGGGACCTTGACTTAACCGCTCTATTTTTTCTTCCTGGAAATCATTATCTCATTTGGTAGAAATATTTCATCTTAGGCATTATGCAAAGCGGAATGGGGAATTGTATTCCCTGTAGTTGGAACATAAACATGTATTGGTCATTTTCTCTTCTTGAACTTAGCTGGGATAATAGGAGGAAAAAGAGGAGGGGGTAACAATGCTTGACAAGTAATGTACTCAGTACCTTACTCATGTAACTGTAACCCCTCTGTACAGAATCTTTACAATAAAATAAAAAAAATTTAAAAGAAAACTAAAAGCTGTCAGGCCCTAGAATTCACGCCTATAATCCTAGCTACTCAGAAGGCTGAGATCTGAGGATCACATTTCAAATCTCCAAATTAACCTCCAGAAAACTGGAAGTGGCTTTGTGGCTCAAAGTGGTAGAGTGTGATCCTTGAACAAAAGAGTTCAATGGCAGTGCCCGGGCCCTGAGTTCAAGCCCCACCAAAATGAAAAAGAAAAAGGAAAAAAGTAGAGAAAGAAGAAAAGAAAACTAAAAGCCATGTGAATAGCAAAGTGTCATACCTTGTGTGATGTTCAATGTTGTTCACTGTGGAAAATTCTTTTTTCCACCCGTTTTAAACCATGTCTAAAAGATTGAGAGTAAAATAAATGAAGGAATAACATCAATAACAGTCATCTTAAAGAATTTAATTTTGAAAGCTGTTTTGCACACATTTCAGAGTATTTATGATGCAGCCAGAAAACACACAGATCTCTGTGTTACCATTTTCTATAGACCTATGGCCTAGTCAATATGGAATAAAAAAGTAGCATACAGCTCTTTAAAAATATTTACATACCAAAGAAGGAATTCCAAGAAAAGCACAATGTTGAATAATTCACACAACTTGAGTTGGAGGCCAGCCTACGTACACTACATGGTATTGGAGTCCAGCCTAAGCTAAATAGTGAGAGTGCATTTCAAAGCACCAAGAAAAACTAAAGGGCAGAATATGAGTTTCAATCATTCCTCAACTGTCACTTGATAACACTACTTGATTTCTATGTAGACATTACAGTAACTGCAGCATAAATTATTGTGCTTTTTTAAGTAAGTTTTTTTTTTTTGGTCTGGTTGTGGGGCCTGAACTCTGGGCCTGGGCGCTTTCCCTCAGCTCTTTTGCTCAAGGCTAGAGCTCTACCACTTGAGCCACAGTGCCACTTCCAGCTTTTTTCTTTTTGCTTATGTGGTGCTGAGGAATCGAACCCAGGGCCTCATGCATGCAAGGCAAACGCTCTACCACTGAGCCACCTTCTCAGCCCTTTAAGTAAATTTTCTATTGTAAAAATACTGTACAAAGGGGTTACAGTTACATGAGCAAGATAATGAGTACAATTCATATGAAGCATTAATGCCTCCTCCTTTGTTTTTCCCCTACCATCCCTTCCCTCCCATATCCAAAACTATGCCCCACCCCCCAATAACGTATAAAGTTCGTTTTTCAGTTCAGTGTCTTGTGCATCTCATTGTTACAATGGGCCAACCTGTATCCTTATTTAAACTTTTCATTTTGTCCCTTCCCCTCCCCAAATTAGACCGACATCAAATACAGTGAAAACAGGGGTTATACCATGGGGGAGGGACATACAAAGAAACAAAAAATTCACATGGCACATTATAAATAAGTTAGAAACAACAGCAAGGTCATATGTACCCAGATATTGACCTTTTCTGCCTGTCCTAGACTTATACTAGTTGCAAATAAGGGAAACCATGGGACCTATGTATCTTTGGGCCTGGTTTACTTCACTTACTGTAATTTTTCCAAGTCTTTCCATTTCCTAACAAATAGGGCAATGTCATTCTTTCTGAAGGAGGCATAAAATTCCATTATATATATATATATATATATATA
>NW_012267486.1:357380-371118 GCF_000151885.1 Dipodomys ordii | reverse complement strand
TTTGTCGGTTGTGGGGCTTGAACTCTGGGCCTGGGCGCTGTCCCTCAGCTCTTCAGCTCAAGGCGAGCGCTCTACCACTTGAGCTACAGTGCCACTTCCTGGATTGGGGTTTATCTTGCTGCTCTTTATCAAGGAGGTTTAGATGTCTCATTAAATTGTTGGGGTCAGATCTCTCCAACTTGTTGATGTAGGAACTCAGAGCTATAAACTTACCTCTGAGTACTACCTTTGTGGTGTCTCAGAGGAGCTGGTAATTTGTGTGTTCATTTTTCTTGAATATTATGAACATTTGAATTTCCTTTCTAATCTCTTCCATGACCCACTGGTGGTTCAACAGTGTGTTGTTCAGCCTCCATGTGTTACAGGACTTTCTATGGTGGCTTTTGGTATTGAGTTCTAATTTTATTCCCTTGTGGTCTGAGGAAATGCAAGGTATAACTTCAATGTTTCTGAAATTGGACAAGTTTGCTTTGTGACCTAAAATATGGTCTATTTTGGAAAAGGTTCCATGTGCTGCTGAGAAGAATGTGTATTCTGATGCTGCTGGGTGAAATATTTGGTAGATGTCTGTTAAATCTAGTTGATCTATGCAGTTGTTTAGATCTGTGGTTTCTCTGTTGTGTTTTTGCCAAGTTGCTCCATCTAGTGGAGATAGTGATGTGTTAAAGCCCCCCAAATTAATGTCTTTGGAAATTTGTGAGATTTGAGGGAAAGTAGTGTTTCTTGGATAAATTTGGGTTCTCTGTTGTTTGGTGAGTAGATATCCTCCTGAAGGAGAAATCCCTTAATTAATATGTAGTGACTTTCTTTATCTCTTCTCACTAATTTTTTTGAAGTCTATTTTATGTGATATTAAGATTGTGACTGCTGCCTGCTTATGGGGGCCGTTCACTTGTTAGATTTTATTCCAGCCTTTCACTTTCAGAATATGTTTGTTTTTATGGACAGTGTGTGACTCTCAGCAGATAGAAGGATCTTGCTTTTTAATCCAACTAGACAGTCTATGTCGCTTAATTGGAGAGTTAAGTCCATTAATGTTGAGAGTTAGGACTGAGAGGTATTTGGGAGTTCCTGCCATGTTATCTATCTTCTTGGGGGCTGGGGCAACTGGGTTCTTCCTATGGTTCTTGGATTCTCAATTTGCGATTTCTTGGCCTTTATTGTGGTCTTGTTGATTTACTATGTGTAGGACATCTTTAGTATCTTTTGTAGGGCTGATTTGATGGAGATATATTGTTTCAGGTTTTCTTTGCTTTGGAAGGTTTTTATTTGGCCTTCGGTTATGGAGAGTTTAGCTGTGTACAGTATTCTTGGTTGATAGTTGTTTGTTTTTAGGGCATGGCATACATCATTCCAGGCTCTTCTTACTTTAATTGTCTCTGCTGAGAAATCTGAGATGATTCTAATTGGTTTCCCTTTATTGGTGATTGATCTTTTCTCCTTGACAGCTTTAAGGATCTTTTCCTTGGTCTGAATTGATTGTGTGCGGATTATAATGTGATGGTGGAATGTCCTGTTCTGGTCTGGTCTATTTGGGGTTCTAAAATCTTCTTGTATCTGAATAGGCCTATCTTTTTGCATGTTTGGGAAGTTCTCTGCTAGGATCGTGTTAAATAATTTCCTAGACCATTAACTTCTGTCTTTAGGTGCTCGTCTACCCCCATTATCCTCAGATTAGGCCTTCTGATGGTATTTTCCAAATGTTGAATAGATCTGTCATATTTCTTGGATTTGTCTTGGATAGTTACATGTTCTTTCTGTATAATATCTAGGCTGTCTTCAGTCCCAGAGATTCGATCTTCTCCCTGGTCTAACCTACTGTCAAGAATTTCTACTTTGTTTTTTTTGTTTTTGTTTTTTTACTTCATTTCCTTCTAATTGTTTAGCTCTGATGGCTTCAAATTCTTTGTTGGAGCTTTGTTTTAGTTCTTGTGTGAACTTCTTTATTTTCTTAATTTGGTGTTCAATGTTATTTTTTATTTTGGGGGGGGCGGGGGAGGAGGAATCTTGTATCTCCCCTGTGTCTGTAACCAGTCTCTTGATGGCCTCTCTGGTTTGCTTGTGGTGTTTGGTATTCCTGTGGCTTGATTGGTTTCTTAAGTCAGTTTGTTTGAGCAGGGAGAAGGAAGCTCTCCCTTCCTAGGACTTTGTGATCTTCCTCTCAGGCTAGTTCATTGGGAAGGAGATGGTTGTTTCCTCTAGCTTGGAGTTGCTGTGATGAGGCTAGGTTCTGGATAGGGTTGAGGCCTATCATCCATCAGTAGCTTTTCCCTGAGGGGCTAGCTCCAGAGGCACTCACAGAGTCCAGCCTGGAGCCATTCTCGGGATTTATATTTATTGAGTTTCAATTGTTTTTCTTTTACCCCTCCTGCTGCCTAGGCTGCAGTGGGGAGGGGCAGCCTCTGGGTCTGTTTACCCAGTGAAGAAACTCACTCCTCTGGGGTCAGATATACCTCTGCCTGGGAAGGGAAACTTTCCCTGGGTGGAGCTAGGCCTGGCAGGTCAGGTCAGGTTACTGTGACCTGTGAAATGGCTCCTATTTGTTTACTTCCAAGGCCTGAGTTGGAGCTAGGTGCTCAGGCAGGGCCTTTGTCAGTATCAATGATGGAGCTCTTTTCCAGTGGTGGAGCCAATGATGAGAATTTTTCATGTTCTTACTGACTAGTAATGCTTCATCTTTTGTAATATATATTAGCATAACTTAAAAGGAGTTATTCTGGGTTTGTTCCTATGCAGATTTAAAAGCTCCTCACAAGACAGGCTCCAGTGGCTCATGCCTGTAATTCTAGCTACTCAGGAGGCTGAGACCTGAGGATTGCAGTTCAAAGCCAGTCAGGATGAAAGTCTCTGAGACTCTTATCTCCAGTAAACCACTAGAAAACTGGAAGTGGCACTGTGGCTCAAGCAGTAGGACACTGCCTTGAGCTGAAGAGCACAGGGAGCTCGTCTAAGACCAGAGTTCAAGCCCTAAGACCAACAAAAAGATAAAAGAAACTCCTCATTACACAGATATTTGATTATTTAATATATATTGTATTCACACAAAAAACTAAAATCTATGTATGGCAATTTCATATTTTAATGCTTTTATTTTATTATAACAAATATAAGAAAACTCAAATGATTTATTGTATATTTCCAAATCATGTGGAACATCTCTAGCAAAAGTAATAGCAGAAATGACAACAAACAGATGGATTCACTGAAAAATTCTACCAGACCATTAGAGAAGAACTAGCATAGCATTCCTTATGCTATTTCACATAATAAAGGAGAAAATACTTCCAAAAACTCATTCCAGGATGCCAGTATTGATTGATAACCAAACCAGTTTACATAAGTCAGGCAAATAGTACATTTCCTTTTAAACAATATAACCCATTCCCTTGCAGTCTTCCAGTTTTTCCCTCACATCCCACCCACAAGTTGTAGAGTTCATTTTCAATACACTGTCTAATGAGTACCACCACTGTATTTGGTCATTTTGTCCCTCAATTTCTGTGCCTCCCCTTACACTCCCAAAGACTTATAGACAAACTAACAAGACAAAAAGAAAACAAAACAGCTTTTCTTTCTAGGCTCCTTTGATCATGTTCTTTATTCTATCTAGTTGGCTACTTATGGGTAATAGGTTATGTAATACATCATTAAATTTCTGAGTTCTCATTTCTAGCCCATGTAATTATTTCTACCTTAATTTGAGATTGATATACTACAAACAGAATTATATTTTACTATAAAGAAACTATTGCAGTCACTATAATTCAAGGTAAATTTTTAAAATATAAGAATGGATCAAATTAGGAGAATAAACTTATGTTTTACCACCAAAAAAATCATACCATGGCTACAGAACTACATTTGTAATTATGGTGTTGGTAAGATCTAAAGACTCTTGCCTGGGTTGAATTTTCTCTCTTTGTCTCATCATTGTTCTCAATAAATCTGGGTAAAAGCTGGTAAGACTGTAGAGTGTAAATCATTTCATTATAAAGCACAGTGTGTGGACACACTGTGCTTTATAATGAAGCTTCTGCAACTATTTGAATCTGGTAATTCCTGCTGAATAAGGAAAAATGGGTAATTGATAATTAGCTGTAATAAGAACAGAGTACATAATAAAAGAAACTGTCTAGAAGAAGGGATGCATACCAGATTCAGCCTCTCGATAAATACTGTGGCTGTTTAGATGGGCAACTAGTATCAGAGAACTCCAGAAACCAACCTGGAGAAAGGCACAAAAATCACACACCAAAATCATAAGCCATATTTGGTAGCTGAAGAGGCAGAGTCAGCAAAGAGCTACAGCATTGCCAATAAGCCGTCCAAACGTATTTGGACTTAGGAGAGTCTTGCTTGTTGTATTTGCATAAAACTGGGTCAAACTCAATTAGTGTATATGCTCACATTGCTTGTTTATCTAAAAGAACTAAGATACCTAAGATACCATCTCAAGTCTACAAAGGATTTTAAAAAGAAGAACATTCTGTAAGGTTAATCTACACACACACACACACACACAATAGATTTGAGGCCTACATTCATCTTACATCATCTGAGATTAATTTCTTCCTCCACAACTTCTTCATGGCATTTTTCACTTCTGCATTCCTCAAGGTGTAAATCAGAGGATTGAGCAATGGTGTTCCAAGAGAATAAAACACAGCTATCAATTTATCCATAGGGAATGTGGTTGCAGGACGTGTATATATAAATATGCAAGGTCCAAAAAATAAGATAACCACAATGATGTGGGAGATACAGGTAGAGAGGGCTTTTTTCCTGCTTTCAGCACTGTGGTTCCTCAGGGAATGCAGGATGATCGCATAGGAAATCATCAGCATGACAAAACTCACTATGCAAATAGCCCCACTATTGGACACCAGAAGGAGGTTGATCACATAAGTATCTGAGCAGGCAAGGCTTAACAAGGGCTCCAAGTCACAGAAATAGTGATCAATCACATTGGGACCACAGAAAGGCAAACTCAGGGCCAGGAAAATCTGAGTTAGAGAATGCACACAGGATCCCACCCAGGCCACAGCCACCAAAATACTACAGACTCTGTGGCTCATGATGGCTGTGTAGTGCAGGGGCTTACAGATGGCCACATAGCGGTCAGCAGCCATGAGGATAAGGATGAAGATCTCCAGGCAGCCAAAGAAATGGAATGAAAAGACTTGGATTATGCATTCACTGAAAGAAATAGCGGCCTTTTTCAAAAGGCTATCCACAATCATTCTAGGAGCTATGGAAGTAGAGAAGCAGGTATCAGACAATGATAAATAGAAAAGGAAGAAGTACATTGGACTCCCAAGTGCCTGGCTGCTCTTGATGGTCGTAATGATCAGCAAATTTCCCAGCAATGTCCCCAAATAGGACATGAAGACAGCAACAAACACTATTTTCTTCCTAAGTGGATCCTGTGTCAACCCCAGCAGAATGAACTCAGTCACATTATTATTTAGTTGCATCTTTAGATGAAGAGATTGGACAAGTGTGAAACACAGTATCTGCCAAATAATAAAAATAATAGTAGTAGTAGTAGTAGTAATGCAATTAACTATGAAATATTATGAAATATGATGGCTATGAAATATTATGGGATAGTTTGAACAAAATTAAATAATCCTCATCATGTCCATTCTGTCAAGTTTCTTAATAAATCTCTTCACCCCTTGTTGCTCAAATTTAGTGACTAATTCACTATGTTATTATGAGTCCCAAATATACTTCAGAATATGATGCTTTCCAATACGATCCTTCAAAGTCAAACTTTTCTTAGCTTTCTCATGTTCGGCTTAATTTTGTCAATCAAATAAATGGAAAATAAAAGGCGTGTATGTTTTTTTCCTAGGACTGGGGCTTGAACTCAGGGTGTTAGGTGGGTACTCTCTCTGAGCTTTTGTGCTCATGGCTAGCACTCTACCACGTGAGCCACAGCTCTACTTCAAGTGGTTATTTCCAGTGATGGTTAATTGGAGATTATGATACTCTCACAGATTTTCCTGCCAGTGTTGATTTTGAACCACAATCCTCAGATACCAGCCCCCTGAGTAGCTAGGATTACAGGTGTAATCCTAGGGACCATGTTTTACTTCTCTGACACTTATTAAAACTTATGCTTAAAAAAGCCATATCAGGGGGGCTGGGAAGGTGGCTCAGTGGTAGAGTGCTTGCCTTGCATGCATGAGGCCCTGGGTTCCATTCCTCAGCACCACATAAGCAAAAAGAAAAAAGTCGGAAGTGGCACTGTGGCTCAAGTGGTAGAGCGCTAGCCTTGAGCTGAAGAGCTGAGGGACAGTGCCCAGGCCCAGAGCTCAGGCCCCACGACCGGACCAAAAAAAAAAAAGCCATATCAGTCAAATCTGGTCACCAGTGGCTCACGCCTGTCACCCTAGATACTCAGGAGGTTGAGATACAAGGATCATGGTTCAAAACAGCATCAGCAGAAAAGTCTGTTAAACTCTTATTTTCAATAAACTACTCAGAAAAAGCCTGAAATAGTACTGGACCAAAATGCTAGCCTTGAGCACAAAAAAGCTCTGGGACAGTGCCCAGGCCCTGAGTTCAAGCTCCAGAATGAGCAAAAATAATAAATAAAAATAAAATCACAGAAAGAATGAAAGAGTGATATTGTCCAAAAAGAAATGCACTTATTACAAGACTTATGAAATGGTTACTCCTCTATACATCACCCTTATAATACCAATAAAAATTTAATTAACAAGGCACTCAATATTTAGAATATATCTGACTACTTTGTAATTTCATGTTATAAATCTAAAGTTGCACACAAGTTTATAGAAACAGAGTTGTATAAAATTTCTCTAAGATATTCAATTTTGAAAAAAAAATTAAAAACTATATAATCTCCAAAAAATTGCTTCTACCTTAAAGCATCATGAAGATATTTTGTACTTAAAATCAACAAAGGAATGGAAACAATAGGTAATGATATTTTAATATCACCATTTCTAATTTCTTTTTTTTATTTTACAAGAAGCACTCTTTACACTAGTTAACATCCCTTGATTTCATTTAAGCTAAATGACAGTGAGGCTATTGCAACTAAATTAATTGTTCATGTTTCCATATACAGGTGTGTTTTTTTCATGACTTAGAACTGGAGTAGTTTGGCAGGAAGGCATCAAGCAGGTGACACTAGACCAAACCACAGTAGTAATCTCTGGAAGAGTTTTTTTTAATCTGAGATCCAGAAACACTCATGATTTAGGGCAGGGTAGAAATTCAGAAAAGGTATGAGATGTGGTTTTAGACAAGAGGAACAGCAAACAATTATTATTTTTTCTACAGTTCTACTACAATTTTTTCATCATTTGTTACTGTCTCAAAGAGTCAATGATAACTCAATTCTTAGTTACTTTTTTAATATAACTTTTTCTATCAAATTCTACCAATTTTTTTTATCATCAGGTGTTTTATTTTCAAGAGCAAAACTTTTCTCCAGCTCCTTCTTATGAAGATGACACTAGAAACCACATAAATGCAAGTAAATATGCAAATTAAAGTACAATTTATTTTAGTGCAGTCTGGAAACCTTATTTAGCTCATTTTGTTTTTCCCAATACCATTCATATCTTCAGGACATTGTGTTGAAATTTGCAAACTGGTCGATATATAGGATAAATAGATAAAATAGACACAAAATTCTTATATGCATTTCCTCATTCTTGGTAAATTTTGTGCTCAGTCAAATTGAAAAATCCTTTATTTTCCTCACAATCAAAAGAACTCCTAGGAAAATACGTTTTCTAAACATTTGCTTTAGACACAGTAATATTTGACAAGGGTCTTAAATTCTAAGGAATCTGAGTTGATAATTCAATTAAAACAATCTCATTCTTACCTTTTTTTTGTTTGAAGAAGAGACCCACCATAAAATATTTATATAAGAAAGATATTATAGGCCTGAAGTGACATAATAATGTAGAGGAACTTTTCATCTCCAATAGTCTGTAATTTAGTCATTCTTTTGATTGTAATCATATCTGACTACCAATAAAAAGAAAAGGTCAGTTTACCTTTGCATATGGACAGATTTTTATAAATATATATTATTTAATTAACCTAGCTAAATTGGTATTTCTTGAAACAAACTTTTAATCAACAGTTTCATCCTCCTTGAAATTCCATTTCTAGCCACTTCCAATCACTTTCAATCATCCTGGAAGTTCAAGACATCAACTGCAGAGGGTCTCTTCCTCCAAAAACCCTTACATGAACGTCTTGTAATAAGGAAAATAACTCTTCAGTTCCTTAAGAACTTCCCTCATGTCTTTTGTTAAATTCTTGTGTACAATTGCTTATATGCAATTATGAGTACGCTTTTTTTTAGCTCATTTCGTGGAAAAGACTATTTTAAATCTCTAAATTCTCACTATATAATTTTCCACTTACTACATCCAATATATTTTATATTTAGGATTTTTAAGTTGAATATTCTCTCTTCCATAAAAAATTTATATAGCTAATTAACTCGTTTTCTAATTAAAACATATTCACATTAATAATTTACTGTAACTTTCTCTGTGTTAGTATGACAGACAAACAAGTATGATTCTCATTACAAACAAAAGATTTGAAAGTTAAATAACTTAGGGACTCAGCATCACAACCTGGAGTAGATTTGCTCTGCATAGTGTGACCCTGTCATGAAAATCTGGAGCCAAATAATCACCTTACAAAATTGTTGCTTTACAGGGACCCATGACTATTAAGAACTGTAAGACATCCTTGACATTTTTCATATCCTCCAGCTACTGGCTTCCTGGATGTCTATGAGTGTAACATTTCTGCATTTTTCCCGGGTTGCAGCAGCTTTCATCAGGCTGTCAAAAGGTTACAGAGATCTAAATGTAAAACAATACTTAATATAAAATATCATTCAATAACTATTGAACTTCAAATAAGATGAAGCAATTTTAGGATGGACATCATGGTCCAAACAATGGACACTGTGGCACAAAGATAGCACTTTGGTATTGAAGGTCAGAGAGAAGAGATGGAATGAAAGTAGCATGGGAGGTCATGATTAGGGGAGAATGGAACAGCCTGTCAGATCCCAGTGAGAAGAACCACAGCCCACATGTCACTAATTCAGTGACATAAGACATATCTTTGAGAAAAATCTCTGCACTCACTTTACTTCTATGCAGAAAATTGTCATTTCTCCGTGGAAAGGAAAACAGACTGTGATATCATCCACTTTCCTTAAGCTCCTCTATCTGTAACCCCAGGACTCTTAATATCTAGTCAAGAAATATCTTGGGAAACAGACTAGTCTGCGAAATGGAGGTCTCCATTGGATATTATTTCCTAAGCCCTGAGTACCTGGTTACCTTGACTGTCCTGAAGTTAATATATAATAATTCATCTACTTACACACAAAAAAACAGAAACATTATGGAAGGGTAAAGGTAGATACAGTGAATTATTTATCTTTTCCATACATTTATTGTCAGATGAGAGAATAATATTGTTGCAAGAAATGGAAATCTATTAAAAAATTACATTGGATTTACCTGAAATCATGAAACTCTGGGCTCAAGAAGGCAGAAATTATCTGTGACTTACCATGTGTATCCCTTTTGAATGCAACCTTTCCATGCAATACTGGGAGGAATGTTTTTTTTTTTTGTATTCCAGAGGGAATTAGTCACACCTCATGATGTAAAATATTAATATGCTAAAAAATAATATTCCCTAAAGTTCCCCTTATTTAGGGAATGAGAAATACCCTAGAGGTTTTATGGAAGTTAACTTTTGGTGCTGTCCATCTAGCCTGTAAGAATAACAAGATAATGATTCATATACCGAGGATTGCATAGAAACATAAGTGAGGAAGTATTTGGTACCTCAGAAAAAGGTACCAGAAAAAAATATAAATGCATGATGGAGAGGGTGATGGAAAGCAGGAATAAATAATTTCATTGGTGATAGAAAAAAAATGGATCATCAAGCAATAATTCTACTTTCACAGTAGTGGAAGTGTCTTAAATTTGCATTCACTCCTTGTGTTAGGAAGTAGGCTTTTCAAGTTCTTGTAATATACTTGTGAGCTCCAGTCAGGAAAGATAGTGTGCTATCCCAGAAGGGTAAACTTTGCTGTCTGGGTTACTGAAAGCAAATTTCCATGACTCTTAGATTTGCAAATAATAAGTGATGTTAGGTATAATATGAAAACCAAGTTCACTTATTTCTCTTACTCAAGTTAGTTAGAAAAATGAGAACCTTTTAATATGGTTCTATGTATTTCTCATATCAATTTCATTACCAATATATAATATAAGAATAGGAATAATGCCATGCATTATCATGAAAACTGGTTGTTCTATAAACATCCACTATACTGATAAAGCCACATAAAATGATTTCAAATACTTTTATATCTGTATATGCATTCAGAAGATTATTAGAATTGATTAGGTAAAAAGTGAAAAATATTTAATTTACTACATTAGAAATAAATTCTGAAGTAATATTCTCCAATAATACTTTTTGTGGGTGTATATACTGGTCCTGGGGCTTGAACACAGGGCCTAAGCACTAATCAAGGTTCTACAGAGTCAATTCAAAATACATGGAAATCTTCAATGTAAGGCCAAATATAATGAAAATATTACAGGAAGAGATAGTGGAAACTCTGGGGCTCTTAGGAACAAGTCAACGCTTCTTAAGTAAAGATTCAGAAGCACAACCATTCAAAGAAAGACTGGATGAATGAGATTGCATGAAATTGAAGAGTACTTGTGTGGCAAGACATAGCTAGCAAGATAAATAGAAAGCTTACAGAATGGAAGAAGATCATTACTAACTATGCATCAGACAAGGACCTCATATCTAAAATTTACTTAGAGCTCAAAAAAGTGAATCTCCAAAATAAACTCTCAAAGAAATAACAATTCAATTAATAAATGGGCTAAAGACTTAAAGAGAGACTTCTCAGAAGAAGAATCACTAAGAGACAATGAATAAATGTTCAACATGTCTGGCCATAAAAGAAATGCAAATCAAAATAACACTGAGTGAGATTCCATCTCACCCCAGTAGAATGGCCATAACAAAAATGCTAACAATAACTGATGCTGGTAGGGATGTGGTCAAAAGGGAGCTCTACTACACTGTTGATGAGAATGTAAACTTGTTCAACAACTCTAGAAGCAGTATGAAAATTTCTCAAAATACTAAACATAGAGCTTCCGTATGACCCAACAAGTCCACTCTTGGACATTTATCCAATAGAACACAAATAATGCCATACTAAAGCTACCAGCACAACCATGCTCATTGTAGCATTGTTTATCACAGCCAAGATACGGAATCAACCCAGATACCCCTCAATGGATGAATGGATCATGAAAATATTATATATATATACATATAATGGAATTCTGTTCTTCCATCAGGAAAAATGATATTGTACCACTCATAAGGAAATGCAAAAATTTGGAAAAAAATTAAGTGAAGAAAGGAAGATCCAAAGAAACATAAGTCACATGGTTTCCCTCATTTGTGGTAGCTAGAATGTGCCTATAAATCTACAAGTAAACACACTGAATTGTTCAAAATAAACTGAGACATGAAAAATTATACAGGTCTCTAAGCATTCACACAGTGAGACCAAATGATGATGTTCTTAGGAAGGAACACAAAGGTGCTGAATATATGTGTGTCTGATCGTATAAAATAATATTTATCAAAATGAACTCCATGAAATGGAAACAAGAGGGATTTTTTCTTTGTCTCTTGTTTTGCTTTGTTTTTCTTTTGTCTTGTTTGTTCATTTATCTGCCTTTGAGAGGACAAGGGGTAGCATAGAAATGGAGGGACAAAGGGTGAACAAATGAAGGAAAGATACTCACTAGACGCTATGTTGAAAATGACCTATACAATTTGTAAGTGAGGATAAGAGAGAAATACTGAGAGAGAGTAAAGGAAGGGGTGACATTGTTCAAAAAGAAATATACTCTTGGCAAAGGAAATTGCTAACAGGATAAATAGCCACAGAATGGGAAAAGATTTATTTAACCATAATTCTCTGTGCATCATCTTTAATATTATTGCATATGTATATCAGCACTTTTGAAATTCTGACTTTTGGGTATTCATGAAGTCAAACACATCTTCAAATTGACTTCCTGTAGGAACAATTTTTTTATTATCATACATTAATTGTACAAGACGGGTGTCATTGTGACATTTCTACACATACACAATCTCGTTTCCTCAGTACACTCCCTGACCCCTTCCTCTTTCTTGAAACAAATTCAACATATTTCATTATTCTATTTTTATATTTGCAAACATATTTATCCTCATTCACCATCCTTCCTAGCCCAAACCCCTCCTGAATGCATTCACCCACCCCACCCAACACGGACTGTTTTCATTTCCTTTCATTCATTTTTAATGCGTATCAAAACCAATCAAAGGGATTTATTATGATATTCACTGTTACATTTTGCTCAGAATAATCCTCTCTATTGCTTTCTCTCTCCCCCACCTTTATTGATAAACCTCATTTATATTCTGTCTTCACACATAATTTCAGTGTATCCCAAAATTACTCATCCTCTTACTTGACCCTTCTCCCTTTTCCCTCCTCCATCCAAATATCCTATCATCAAAATAAGACATGTGATAACACTCCCCGCTGGCTTTTTGCCAGCCATGACTTTTGTCTGGACTGGCCTGGAGTAATGATTCCCCTATTTTTGTATCCTAAATAACTAGGATTAAACACATATACTGTAACATCCAGGATTTTCTCAATTTGTTTTATTGAGTTTTTAAGTTCTAATTTTTCTGTGGTGTCCTTAGATCCCAATACTCTTGACGAATTGCTCAGACATCTTGTTGACACATCTTGAATTAAATGTCTTCTTTTATTCAACTATTGGTTTAAATCTTCATTGAAGTCACTTATTTTGTCTGTGAGTGTGTGCAGGCACTAGGGCTTGATTGCAGGGACACTATATCCCTGAGGTTTTTCTGCTCAAGGCTGGTACTCTATCACTTGAGCTACACTTCTAGGTTTGGGGTAGTTAATTGGAGGTGTGTCTTATGGATTTTTCTGCCTGGACTTCCTTCAAACTGTCGTCAGATTTCAGCCTCCTGAATAACTAGGATTATTCACATGAGCAACTAGCACCTGGCAAAAACCACTTATTTGTACAAGAAGAATTTTAAGTTTTTATCTGGTATTTGAACCATTTTAGGTTTAGTTATAGAGGCATTATGAGCTTTTGAAGGTGTTCTATGTCCTTTCTTTTCCTCATTCCCTGTATTTCTATGTTATATTTGGTACAACTTGGGATGAATAACTCTTCTGATGCTTTTCAGCTGGAGATGAAAAAACATTGGTATTCTTTTTAGGATTTTCTAAGCTCATTATTCTCCATTAACCTTTTCTCTCACTGTTTCCCATACATAATTTCTTACCAAGAACTCTCTGCAAGACTTCTCTTGCCAAGATGACCTACATGAAAGGCCTTTGAGAGTTTTTCTATTCAATTCCATTTCAAGAAATTCTGAGCCGGGCGCTGGTGGCTCACGCCTGTAATCCTAGCTACTCAGGAGGCTGAGATCTGAGGATCGCGGGTCAAAGCTAGCCCAGGTAGGAGAGACCGTGAGACTCCTATCTCCAATAAACCACCAGAAAACCGGAAGTGGCGCTGTAGCTCAAGTGGTAGAGCGCTCGCCTTGAGCTGAAGAG
>NW_012267486.1:235326-357330 GCF_000151885.1 Dipodomys ordii | reverse complement strand
TCAAGTGGTAGAGCGCTCGCCTTGAGCTGAAGAGCTGAGGGACAGCGCCCAGGCCCAGAGTTCAAGCCCCACGACCAACAAAAAAAAAAAAGAAATTCTGGTAGTTCTGTATATAAAATACATTTTTCTCTTCCAAAATAACAATGATGACTTTTCACATCCTCTGTGCTTATATGTAACATATGTTGACTTCAAACAAAAAAAAAGGATTTTATTCTAAGACTTTTTTTCATTCCATGTCTTGCCTTTACTAAAAGTGAAACTTTGAAAAGCTTTGGCTAATTACCTTTTTGTCGGTACATTTTTCATAGGATGTGAGAACAATGTAAATGTAAGACATGATGATATATTAAAACAAATCTACTTTTAATATATCAATATATCTTACATTATAGATATAAGATATTCTATTTTAATGTATTAAAACTGCATAATATCATCATTTAATAATGTTTCTGAGATCAAATGGTAGACATAATCTATCATGTTCATAGAAAACTGAAAGAAAAGAATTTTCTACATTCCCGAAAGAATTTTAAAAAGAATTACATACAATATCTTCATCCTAAAAGTTATGAGTTTGTTGCAAAAGAAATAATGAAACAGGTTTCCTTAGTTAGATTTACTGTCGGGCGCAAGTGTGGACATTGGAGAGAATGGAAAAATGACAAAAACCATTCCAAGTTACATCTAGAATGTTCATCAATATTTGAGAAAGAAATTCAGGCATTACAGCAAAATATGAAAATTCCAGTGACTATCTGTCATAGCACTATTATGGAGAGTTGATATGGTAGTATACAATACTGCTCTAGCTCTCAAGGAAAGAAATATCTGAAATGACAAACATGTTTAGTTATTTGACTCTTCAGGCTATCAAATGCTGAAGTCTAAACTGATAACTTTCCTGTATACAAAGCCTTGAGCTGAAAATACTCAAAGAAACAAGTGCCTGGACATTTCAAAGAAACACTGAATGCTTTCTCTCCTAGAATATAGCCTTGGATTAAAAGTCTAGACATGTAGAATAAAATCCCCTGCTTGGATATGATAATGCGATGGGCTGCTTTTGCTCTCTTATGGATGTTTGAGCCCCAAACAACTTTGAGTTCTAAAACTTTGAGTCTAAAATAGGCTTACAACAATATAACGAAAGACTGTATGAAGGCATCTAGGTCTGCCCATTTGAAATGTAACATTCATATTTCAAAAGGCTGCTTAATGAAAAGATACAACTTTAACCTATTTCATATTGAAAACTGCAAAACAGTGAGTTTGTTAATAGGCAGTGGACATATGCCAAGTATTTCTCTAGGGTGTAATTGGTTGGGGTCATAAGCAATACTGAGCTGACGAAGATGTCCTAGCTAGAGGTATCTTGCAACTCCAGTTACTGATCCTGGCTCATGCAGCAGAACAGGGAAAAGTACACACCCAGAGGTGTCTAGTTCACTGTGGTAGTTAGCTTTCCCTTGGTCTCTAAGGCTGATGCAACACTTAATTACTCAAAAAGTCTGCTGCCAAAACCATTTTCACACAAAAGGGAACTTTGTTGGAAAACTCCCCAGTGATAAATTTAAGCTGCCAGCAGTTTTTGGCAAGGAAAGAACTGAATTTGATTACTGAACAGCAGAAAAATGGCTTCTACTGGAAAGATGACAATTTCTGAAGTCATTCTCACCATACTTGTATGTAACTGCTGACTCCAATCGTCTGTCTAGTCACAAAACCTCTTTCCTTGTCCCCATCCATGAATTCATGATATGAACTCTCTCAAGGCTTCCACATTCTCACTCATGTCTGTGGGTCCATGGGAATTTTCTATTGTGTGTATATGGCTCTTCAGAGTATATCTTGCTGTATTTCTGTAGAGCAAGTTTTCAAGCTCTGTAACAAAGAAGAGTGAAGAGTATGCTCTTGTTTCATTCTTGCCTTTCAATGAAATTCTTTCATTCACTCATTAGAGTTAGTTGGCTATGTCTTTGTTGTATATACCCCTTATTTTGTTGAAGTAAATGCCTTTTATTCCCAGTCTGTTCATGACATTTATCACAAAGAGATATTGACTCTTCTTAAGGCTTAAGGAGTTTATGCTTCTGACCTTGCACTTCTAAACAGGTGTTCTACCACAAGACAGATCTCCAGACTTTTTTACACCATTTCTCTTCCTGCCTGAGTTCATACCACCTATATTTATGGCTGCTTGGAAGTTAGCCTAAGGATAACAGGTGTACATCACAGCAATCTAGTTATTGACATGAACTTCTTTAACCAGGCTGGCCTTGAACTGCGGTCAGCCCTATCAAATGACAGAATATGGTTTTTCCTCATGGATGAATAAAATTCCACTCCCAAGGGTGTTTCCACACATGACTCTGGTGAATAATGGAGCAAATAACATGAGCATGCATGTGCTCTTATTTTGCAAGCTTTGGGATAAATACCCAAGAATGGTAACATTCGATTATGGGTAGTTCATTTTTTGGTGTTTTAGGAATCTCCATATGCCTTCCATAATGGTTGCACTACATTCCTACCGACAGCATAATAGGGTTCTTTTTCCCTGAATCTTCCTAGTATGTATTGTTCATATTCTTCATGATGGCCATTCTTACTGGAATGAGATGAAAACCCAATGTTATTCTGAAATACAATAACCATTTTGTCTATGTTACATGCTTTTGCTCACTTTTACTGTTCATCCTGAAAAATGAATTTCTCAAGAATATTGTATCATTGGAAACCTGAGAACACAGGATGATTTTAAGATCATTCTTGTCTTCTAGGAACAACTTATTTGAGCAGAAGATGGTGTCAAAATGTTAAACACAGATTAATATCCTATCTTCAAGACAATTGCCAATTGACATGTTATTTATACTTACTGTATTTTTTCCTTCTAATCTCTCCTTATTCCTAAACTTTTCCATTTGCTTGAACTTTTTATGAAACCCTCTTATTATATATTTTTGTTGTTCGGGGTGGGGTGGTCATGGGTCTTGAACTCTGGGCCTGGGTGCTGTCTCTCAGCTCTTCAGTTCAAGGTTAGCACTCTACCTCTTGAGCCACAGCGCCACTTCCAGTTTTCTGAGTGGTTTATTGGAGATAAGAGTCTCACAGACTTTCCTGCCTAGGCTGACTTTGAACCACGATCCTTAGATCCTGAGGAGCTAGGATTACAGGCATGAGCCACAAGTGCCCGGCTTCATTGTACATTTTAAAGCTAATAAATCATAAGAAATTTGAAATATTTATCAATAAATGTTTTAAACTAATGAAACATTCATATATACATATGCCTATATTAATATAAATTATACATGTGTATATATATATATATATATATATGTGCATATTATAGGGACAGCCAGCAACTAATATTTGAAGTAAAGTCAGGATGATGGTCAAAACTGCTTCTAGGCTGCTGCAGCCCCCTGTGGTAATGAGATCAACTCCTGACTACAGATGCAATAAAGTCTGGAGAGGATACAGAATAGACCAGTCACACAACACTGAGCTAAAACCTAACACTGTTCAGATTTTCAGAGAAAAAAAAGAAAGAGAAAATAACTACTAACTTAAAGGCCAAAGGAGAAGCTATTACAAATAACTGACACATTACAACTAAAACTGCAATTTTTATTTGAAAGGTAATCAATCACATTTGCAGGAAAATAAGCTAAGCCAATGTCATGATAAATATTCAGACAAAGATCTGTTCTTAGAACAATGTAATATTCCTAAATAGTGACAGGAATAACTACATAGTATCCCTATCCCTACTGAGATTACAATTTAGTAATGATTTCTATCTCAACTTTCATTTTCTCTAATTCACTTGAACACAAGGGGGCACACAAATCATGTAGGAAGTGAAGTCACAAATCCTGGAGCCTAATCAAGACCAATTTTAACCTCACCAAGGAGGGTTTATAAATTTACCATTGTCTTCAGAAGTTGTTAACAGAGTGTGTGATATTTTAACCAAGATGTGTTCTTTCCTATGAGTTTTATTTGGAGACCCTATAACCAATCTCCCTTTAAGGTCATGACCTGAATCTCAAATGAGTTCTTGAATTTACTACAGCATCAGATTGCAGGTCCACAGTTCATTCATTCCTTCACAATCCTAAAGGACCGTTTCACATCTTTCCTGGAATTTCTAGAACATTGTACTGCAGTTGAGACTTTCAATTGCTTGTTCTAGTGGAAGATAGAGGCCAATGTTGATTTTAGGTGAAGGGGTAGGAATGTCAGAGCCACAAATGAGTTGTGTTACTGTACCAACAACCTAAATTAAAGGTTGGAATCAAAAGAGAAAAAAAGAAGGAAGACAGGGAGTGAGGAAAGGAGGGAGGCGGGGAAAGAAGGGAAATGAGAAGGGGATTCAATAAGGGACCTGAAATCATGGGTTAAACTCTTTTTAGATACCTCTTCAGCAGTTGATTCTAATCAGAGAGGATATACAGCTCTTGACTAATCAGAAAGGTTACCTCTTTCATGGCTCATGGAGTCTTAAGGTTTCAGTGTTTCTTTGAGAACAACATAAATTCTCTCTAATTTTACTCAAATTTAATAATTAGGTGAATTTCTGTCACTCATTTATCAGGCTAGACATGACAATGAAATGTTTTCACCAAGTTTTTATACTCTCTGATAAGTCTATACCATATCATAGGAATAGAAGAACAGAGAGAGGAATGTAGGGTGAATGTACACCTTGAATGTACACCTGTCAAAATGGAATCCGGAAACTTGAAAGTGGGTGGGAATGGAATAAATGTGCTGAAGAGAAGTATGGAAATCGTGATGATTGAAATTGCTATGTATACATATTTAGAGATAAGTTGAAGAATTAATTTAACAAAGTTATTCCATGTTAATGAATCTTGGATTGCAAAGATTTTAGGTTACAAGTTATATGATCAGGGAATGCCTTTGTGGTTTCCAAATCTGAATGGATCAACACAAAGCTCTATTAATTATAGTTGTCATTCTTAGATTTGACTTAGTGGATAAATTTACAGCACAGAAGTCATTTTCAAAAATGACAATTATTAATTCAATCAATTACATTACATTAATATATACATACATATTACTCTCACACTATGTCAATAATTCATATTAAATGTTTATTCTATCTGTAAGCAGTATTTTTGTACAAATATGTTATTTGGATTTATGAACTAGAGTTTGTACTTACATTTTAAATATGTGCTAAAACACTTTGAGAATTTTAAATTAAATAAATCATCCAGACATCAGTGGCTCATGTCTGTAATTCTCACTAATCAGAAGACTGAGATCTAAGGATCTTCTCTGAGATGTAAGATTCTACTCTGCCAACACTTGCCCAGGTCAGAATTATTCATTTATTTGATTAATTTAAAAATATTCATGTATTTGAAAAATACATATCATGTTTTCTTTTCATTATCTTGCACAAATTGAAGAAATAATTCTTGGTGAACATGGCATTGAAATCACAAGCCAGTCACTGCAATAATGTGACAGAATTTGATTGTGGGATGATGAAGTCTCTGAGTGTGCATTTTAAGTACAGCTAAAATTGTGCTAAAAATGTAAACCACAGAGTAAACTTTCTCACATGAACTTGAAAATGCAAAGTTGAGATGCACTAGTTCTCAGTTTTTGATTCCTGGGTGTTCCCAGAAAATCTAATTTCTCTCATGTTCATACAACACTAAGTTGCTACCAAAACATTCATTAGAATCCATCAACTGAAGTCATGCTTTCCTACACCATAACTTTCTCATGGCATTTTTTACTTCTGAATTTCTCAAAGTGTAGATCATAGAGCTGAGCAAGGGTGTTCCAAAAGTGTAAAACACAGCTACAATCTTGGCTCCTGGAAATGTAGTGACAGGGTGAGTGTAGGTGAATATGCATGGAACAAAGAATCAGACAATAATGACAATGTGGGAGGTACAAGTAGAGAGGGCCTGCCTTCTTCCTTCTGCACTTGGATTACTCAGAGAATGTAAAATGAAAATAGAGGAGATAAGAAAATTAACAAAACTTACTAGGCATATAGCTCCACTACTAAACACAATAAGCAGATTAATGGTGTAAGTGTCCATGCAGGCAAGTTTCAACAAAGGTTTCATGTCACAGAAAAAGTTATCAATAATATTGGGGCCACAAAAGCCAAGAATAACTTTGCTGAGGTCACATTAACCAGCATACCACACACACATTGGCTCATGATGCTTGTATACTACAGGGGTTTACAAATGGCCATGTAGTGATCAAAGTACATGAGGATGAGCACAAAGATCTCCATGTACCCAAAGAGATGCCCTGAAAAGATCTGAGTCATGCACTCATTGTAGGAAATGGTCTTCTTCTCAGAAATGGAATCCACAATCAACTTGGAGGCTGTGGTTGTGGAGAAGCAAGCATCAGCCAAGAGGAAAAAGTACATGGGACTCGCCAGTGTCTGGCTGGTTTTAATGCTCACCATGGTGAGAGAGTTTGCCACCAGAGTCATAAGGTAAAGAATAAAGAAGATGCCAAATACTGCTTTCTCCTTTCCGGCATCCTGAGTTAACCCAAACAGAATGAATTAAGTCACACTCTTGTTATTGATGACCTGATCAGCAGCTATAGGTGGGACATAGGTGACAAATGTGTAATTTACAAAAGAGAAGAAATGATACTTGAAGGAGGATTCTGGGCTAATCTAATGAATGGCTGGGCTCTCTTCACTGTTGTGCAAAATTTAACTGCCTTATAGTTGAACTAGAATCTGTAAGAATTTTTGTAAATCTACACACACCCAGGTTTCTGCAAGTAATCTGTCAACACACAGCTTTGACAAAACTATAGCATTTGAGGAATACAATAATTACATGACCTTCAGCGATGCTGATTCCTACTTGATTGGGAAGTGAAGAATTTTTCTTGTGCAGACAATCTGTCTGCTTGAAAACATAAACTTCATGTGGTTAATATAGAATGCAAATACTTGTTGTATATAGCTCAAATTTTTCAGAAGAATTTGAAGTTTTTAGATACACCATATGCACATAATAATGTATATTCATATAGTAATCTCTCATATAGTTGTCTCTGTTCTGAAATCTGAAAGACATTCCCATATGCTTAAACAATAATATTAACAGAGAATCCTTGCTGATGGAAACCTCAGTGGAGTTCACAAATATTTTTGTTTCTATTTTCTCCACTGCCTTTAGTATTTTGGATGATACATGTGTATCTTGTGTCTGGCAGTTTACTAACGGTCATAGGATAGCAAGTGCTTGATAATAATTTCATGTTGGCATACCTCAGTAAACCACTCTTAGTTTAAGTACAAAATTAAACTACTTCTACTAGAATATTGAGTTCCCCTGTGAATTGGACATAATATAATTTTCTAATATGTCAGTCACAATGGTTGTTTTACTGGACAGGCCATTTGTAACAGATTTTGTGAATTCCCAGGATTGTTTTGTTAGCCAACACTATTTACATTTGGAAAAATATGATATTATGTCCCTAATAGTAGCCATGTAGTTTATGTGATTAAAATCACCACATCATATTTTAATTTATGATTCTGTGTTCAACCTGTTACAATGATTATTTTTATATTGTCACAACTTCCATAATTTTATTACCAATGTAATGCTGTGAAAGCATGGAATTTATTGTGAGAAGTATATTTAATCATTTGTTCATGAAGATATGTACATTGTTTTCAATTTTTACTCTCGTGGACAATGCTATATATAAAATTTTACTAGCTACCCTAATGCAAGAAATAATTATCATTACTGAAAAATACATAAAGTATATAAAATATATTCACTATTTAACAAAATAAGACGTAAAATGCTGTATTATTCATACAGATAAATAATATGAGGACTCTGGCTAGCCATGTTCCAAGAACATGTCAGAAAAGCTTAGAAAAGGCATTTATCCATAATTCTATTCTTGATCCTTATAGAAAGATAACAGACTTCAAGTCAGGCATTTCCTCTTCACTTTCCCATCTCTCCTTCTTTTTGTCTCCTTTCTGTCACACGGAAAGGACAGTGGGACTTGAGACTTACAGTGATATATAAATACAACAAAATGATGACTGTGGTTTTCAAATGCAACTATGGAGATGCTCATCATGGCTTTCAAAATTTGCTTCCCTGTGCTACATCTTGGCTTCCCACTGTTCTCTGTGGCTCTGTTTATCCATACTCAAACCAGGCCTGATTCTTTCTGCTCCTCATAAATACACATCAACAGATGCATTCACTCTCTGGTTTTCTACATCTCATGGAATCTGTTGCCCTTTCCTCTGCTGTAACTTCCACTTTCCATCTTTATCAGCGTGTGTGTGAGATATATGTTCCTAACAATATCCTTGGCTCCTTTTAATGTCATAGTGTGTTTCCATTTTATTTTGTACCTTATAAGGCTAGGAGATAGAGTTGAGCAGAGATCAGAGAATATCTAGATCCAGATCCAGCCTTATGTTCCATAAAAATCTCTCTCTAACACTCCATCTTCCCTGCAAACTCTGTCACTCCACCCATCCTGGTGAGCCATCACAGTCTTAGATATCCACATACAAGTGGCAAAGAAAAACAGACATGCTCTGATCGTGTAGTGACAACTAATGAACAGTATTTTCAGGACTAGTCAATGAGACAAGCATCTTATACTGAAAAATAAGAAGTGAGGAACGAACAGAGAGTTTAAAGAAAGGATTGATGAGCACAGAGACAAATGCAATACAAAAATTATTATTTTGAACAAAAAAAAACATAGTAGCTGGGTGCTAGTGGCTCATGTCTAGCTCTCAGGAGGCTAAGATTTGAGGATGGCAGTCTGAAGCCAGTTTAGGCAGGAAAGTCTGTGAGACTCTTATCTCCAATTAACCACCAAAAAACTGGAAGTGGAGATGTGGCTCAAAGTGGAGATGTGGCTCAAAGTAATAGAGTGTTAGCCTTGAGCAAAAAAGCTTAGGGACAGCACCTAATCCCTGAGTTCAAGCCCCACAACTGACAAAAAAAATCATGGAAGATGGATTAGAAGATGAGACAGGGAAAACTGCTTTATACAAGAGTAAGCAAATAACCTTGATAAAAATAAAAGAACATTTTCTTCTGGTATAAAGAGGCTTTTTTCACTACCTTACATATGTAACAATAACATCACCTTGACAATAAAATTAAATTAAAAAGAACCATTAAAAAAAGAATTTTGTTCCTCTCCATTCTTTTTTTTTAAAAGCTCAACCCCATAAAGCAGCTGTAGTGAATAGGGTGATAATAACCAAGAACAGTATCATCAATATGCAGACACTAAGTACCATCAGCATCAATGCAAACTGACTCCCCAGGATCATTGTGTGTTGTTCATGTCCTAACCCCAAATAAAAGTGCTATAGTTATTAAATACTACTTTCACTGTGCCTGTATGTAGATCAGAATCAGGCTAGAGACGTCAATGAAGACAGAGATTAATCCATAAATATTGGCATCTTTCCATCATTGGGAGGAATACAGAATCATATGGCAGTGAGTGTCCCAAAACCCACTCATACATGGGAAGGAAGAGAAAGGTAATAGCTTACTTGTGCTTGAAACATACCTTTTGTCTTCTAAGTGAAGAGGTGAAATCCATTACAGAATTCATGGTTTCCTTGCTGGCTTTGGAAGTCCTTTGAAGATGATTTTTGGAGGGGGGGTACTAGGGCTTGAACCTAGGGTGTCAATCATTCAGATTTTTGCTCAAGGCTGGCCCTCTGCCACTTGAGCTATGCCTCCAGTTTCTGAAGATGAATTTTTAAGTAACCCTGCAACATGTAAATATTAACATAGTCTCTCTACTCTTGCTTTCTTTCACAGAATTTCTGGGAGAGATGAGATACTTACAGACTGACAGTCCCTCCTAGAAAAACTGAGTTAGACTCTACCTAAGTGTCTTAAATACTGGTATAAGGCTTCTATTTCTGTTTCTAGAATCTTCTGACAAGATGAAAATGCATACCCTCTTCAGTAGGGAGAAACACCTCTGAATTTGTCTCTACTGCTCTCACAAATATTCTCTGATAGAACATATAAACTAAACACTCATTTTTCTTCTGTCATATATGAATAGATCTTGCATAGAACTTCACAACTGCTCAGAAGAAAAAGTCCAGCAGTTCACTTCCTATTTCAACCTAAAGGATTTGCTAAGTGAGCTAGTTACCACTGTGATCCCAAGACCACAGTAAACCACAGAAGAACTACTCCCAGGGAAGGCTGTGAACAGAGAGATTCTGTCCCTGAGAGCCCATTCCCTACCTGTCCTAGAGCACAGCTGGCATTTATGCTACAGGGTGTTCATCCAGTCATGCTTCTTCCAAGTTACTTTGAGTTGTAGACTGTTAACTTACCCACAGCTTTAAGCCAAATCGTTTGATTTGATGTAGCCAAGCTCTAAGGCCAGGTAAAGAGCCAAATCAAAATGGAAGAATTGATTTCTACTTTTCTTATTTGTCTTTCTGTAACTTTAGTCACCTCTCTTTTCCTAGTTTCTACTTGCTGGAAAATTTATCATTAAATACATTAATAAGTCAAAATTGTTCATATTTATGAGAGGTCATTAGTCAAATATTAGTGGTACAAAATAATGTGGAGGAGTATGACATTATGACATTTTCACATGACTATGATGTGCTTTTTTTCTCTACTACACTTTTTTTGCCCCTTCCCCTTTCTACTGATTGTTTCCTTCTTTTTTATTAATGTGCTTGTGCTTGGCCTTGGGCTTTACCCCAAGGCCTAGGTTCAGCCCCTGAGCTTTACAGCTCAAGGCTAGTACTCTACCATATGACCCAAAGCTCCACTTTCATTTTTTTTTTTTTGGTGATAAGAGTGTCATAGACTTTCCTGTCCAGGCTAACTTCAAACTATGATCCTCAGATCTCCACCTCCTGAGCTATGATTACAAACATGAGCCAGCAGCACCTAGCTAGAATCCTTTCTGTTTTAATGTGTTCTTTTTTGTTATCTAGATTCCCCATGTGAGAGAAAATATCAGTTGTCTTTCTGAGTCTGGCTTATTTAATGTAACATAGCTATCTTTAGTTCCATCCAGTATCCTGAAAATGACATAATTTCATTTTTATTTATGTATAATACTAAATTTCATGTGTGCATCTGTAATATTTTCTTCATTCATTCATCAGTTAATGAGCCTAGGTTTATTTATAGAATACCTTTTAGTATCACTAATTGCAGCTCAAATTACTAATGAAAATTTGTGTTATATCTGGTAAATCAGTAGAGAAAAGAAAGATAAGCAAAAATAACAAAAGAAAGAAACGTTTGAATATCTTTTATTTTTTAATTGACAGTGATCATTCATGAACAATTAAATGTAGCATTGTAGCAGAACAATAGTGAGACTACGCCTTTGTGACTACTTTCACAGCAGAAGGTATTTATCCATTTTACTTACATCTTCAACAAACTGGCTCATCTTGATTTCTTTGTCTTCTGATGTACAGTATTTGCTTTTACTGTAAATCACTCACTTTCAGAACTATTATATTTCTTTCATACAGTTGCTGTGTGTGTGTGTGTGTGTGTGTGTATGTGTGTGTGTGTGTGCACTCATGTGCACTAATACTAAGACTTGAACTAAGAGCCTAGGCATGGTCCCTTAAGACTGGTGCTCTACTATGTAAGCCACAGCTCCATCAATGGCTTTTTGCTGGTAAATTGGGTAGTGTTTCACTTTCCTGCCTAGGCTGACTCAAACCACCATCCTCAGATCTCAGCCTCCTGAGTAACTAAGGTTATAGGTAGTACCTCACTCTCTTGTTGAATCTTTTGATTTGTGGATGCGTTGCTGCAATCTTTCTACATTGACCTTCACATATCATTCTTCCTGACCACACATTGATTTCTGTGTGCCAATTTCTGCATTATGTAAGGTCGTGGTTATGTTAAGAGGTTTCATCCTATCAACCTCTTCTTAACATATCTTATTTAGAAGTAAGATTATATTCACAAGTGTGGGGCTTAGGTTCATCAACATATTTTGAGGAAAGACAATTCTCTCTCATGGAAAATGGAGGCAATATTCTATTTTATTGGATTCAAAAGAGCTTCAGAATAAAAGTTTCTTCACCAAGAGTAGTCTTTATTTATGTGTGGGATGAGAAAATGAACAGAGAAAGGGAATAGTCATAGAAAACAATGTCTGGATTTGTTATTTTTCTTTTTTAGTATCAATGGAGAAAACGTTATAGAAATAGATAATTAAATTTTGTATTGTGTCAAAATATATAAAAGTATAAAAAGTATCATCATGATAGGCTGGCTAGTATCAGCAGTATCAGCTAGTATCAGCTAGTAACAGCAAACATTTTGCCAAATAAATCTCTAGTGAGTTTGTGTTAGCAATAGCTCTGAAGTTTGTTATGAGAATGTATGTCATAGATTCTTTCAGGGAAAGTTAAGTTCACTAAGTCCCTACTTTATTGATTACATCAATAAACCAAAGGTAAAATTATTTCCTAATATTTCCTACAACTCAGATAGATAGATAGATAGTAGATAGATAGATAAGAAGATAGATGCATAGATAGATACATAGCTCTATATAATGATTTACACCAATACAGACTAATATAGAGATAGAAAGACAGATAGATAGATACATACATACATACATACATAATAGATACATACATACATACATACATACATACATACATACATACATACATATATACATAGATAGATAGATTTATATGATTATAGAATGATAGGTAGATCTATTATCCATATAAATTATATAGCAGACAGAGAATGATGAGTACTGTTAAAACTAAAGTTTGTGTGGAAGATGCTCAATGAAAGCAAAGGTAGGAAGTTTATTTTTAAAATATAGACAAAGGAAAGTACAAATAAGTGAGCCATCATTATATTATAAATATATAATATTCTATAGACTCTAATATTAATCCCTGTGGTCTTCCCCAAAAAGATAAGGGAAATTTATATATCTTTTTTCATGTCTACACTGAGGAACAAAACTAAGAAAATGCTTTGTTTTATTTTGAAGGTGGCACAGAACATTAATTGATAAAATTATTATTTAGCATTTTTGCCCACATTATATAATTCATGAGTATTTTATTAGTGCATTTATAATAAAACAATTGGATTTTTTTCAGGTCATGGAGCCTGAACTCTGGGCCTGGGTGCTGTCCCTCAGCTCTTCAGCTCAAGGCTAGCACTCTACCACTTGAGCCACAGCAGCACTTCCAGCTCTTTCTGTTTATGTGGTGCTAAGGAATTGAACCGAGGGCCTCATGCATGCAAGGCAAGCACTCTACCACTGAGCCACCTTCCAAGCCCCACGATTGGATTTGTTTATATAAATACATTTATGGAGCCATATGGCTATCTGGAACAAACAAACCTTAAATAAGACATCTAAAATTGCATTTTATTAATGCTACGACAAAGAAATTGAAAGCCTTTTGTGTAAACAAGTTTATTCTTTCTAATGATTAGGATCCTATATAAATTAAGATGTCTAGTTTTATTTGTTTTAGTCATTCAGTGTGTTTACTTGAAGATTTATAGGCACATGCTAGTTACCACAAATGAGGGAAGCAATGAACTGTAACCCCTCTGTATATCAACCACACAAAAACAATAAAAATAAATAAACAATTTTATTCTTGGAGCCATAGTGCTGTCTGGAACTAACAAATAAGGTATCTAAGCTTAACGATCTATGGGCATTGATTATTATTTCAACAGAATCTTTTGTATTTACACAGTCCAAGGCAAGAAAATGAAAAATATCACCAAGGAAATGGAAGTGTACACTCCTCTTAAAAATCTATGCTTCAATTTGTGGTGTCTCTGGCTATAATTTCTCTGTAAGGAGGGAATTCACCTTCAATCTGGTGTTGCTGAGATAGCATTATTTCAAGAGGTTCCTCTGATTGTATGCAGATAATACATATTCATTTCTGGCTCCCTTACAGGATCTGCTCTACATATTTTCTCAGAGCACACTGGTGCTGATGGTGTGATTAACTGACAGGACAGCAGCATTTCATGCACAGGACTGGACATCAAATTGTATTTCTTGAGGAATTCAAGAAAAGAATCTTGAGCTCTTCAGCTTCATTAAGAAGAAACACTGTACCTGCTGATCTATCATCAAGTCGTGTACTACAAGATCACTCAAAGATGAGGTTCTTTGAGTTATTGGTGTCCGCCTGTTCTCAATCCTCATGGTTTTCCATCAGTACAGAGAACCCTTTTGTATTTTCCCCCCACTTTAAAGTTTGACTACATTTCTGATCCTCATAGCAAACATAGATTTGCTTCCCCTCACAAACATTTTAGAAAATCTGAGGTGAATGGCAAGTAGTCAGGTATATAACCTCTCTTTTCATTCTTTCTTGAGTTACTAGAGAAGAAAATTTCAATTTGGTTGTCTTTAATGTATGTTACTAGAGAAGAAAATTTCAATTTGGGGTTGTCTTTAATGTATGTTTATCTAAGTGGCTCAAAGGAGAGGCCTGAGGTGAAAATGAATGCAACATTTCTACCCCTCAAGGAGAGATTTTTCTATAGATTTTTTTCTCTAGAGTACATTATCATGGAAAACCACAAAGTGTACATCGAAAGCATTTTGACATCTTGAAACACAGGTTTCTTTATTTAAAAATAATGACTATTTTTCATCATTCACTACTACCAATTTCATCCACATTTTCCTCATGGCATTTTTCATGTCCTTATTCCTGAAAGTATAAATCATGGGATTGAGCAAGGGAGTTAGGATGGTATAAAGTATGGCCACCATTTTGTCAGAGGAAAAGGCAGACGGAGGCCTTGCATATATAAATATGCATGGGACAAAGAACAAAACCACCACAGCAATGTGCGATCCACAAGTAGACAGAGCTTTCCACCGCCCTTCAGCACTGTGAGCTCTCAGAGAAAACAAGATGATACCATAGGAGACAAGCAGCAAGGAAAAGATAATAATGCAGATAGACCCACTGTTGGCCACCACCAATAGACCGAAGACATGAGTGTCAGTGCACGCAAGCTTCAGCAAGGGGTACAAATCACACATGAAATGATCAATGATATTGGGACCACAGAAGGGCAGCTGGAGAGTAAAGAGAATCTGTATGATGGAATGCAGGAAGCCACCAGTCCAGGCTACCCCCACCAGAATGCCACAGAGCCTCCAGTTCATGATGGAAGAGTAGTGCAAGGGTTTGCAAATGGCCACATAGCGGTCATAGGCCATGGCGGTGAGGACAATGACTTCCACAGCAGCAAGGAAGTGCTCAGCAAAGATCTGTATCATGCAGCCTTCAAAGGAGATGGTTTTCCTCTCATAGAGGGAGTCTGCAAGCATCTTCGGTGTGATGACAGAGGAGAAGCATGCATCCAGGAAGGACAGGAAGGTCAGGAAGAAGTACATGGGGGAGCCCAGCAGTGCAGGGCTGCAGACAATGGTCACCACAATGAGCATGTTGCCCCCGACTGTTGCAATGTAGACAAAGAAAAATACAACAAAGACTATTTTTTGAACTTTAGGATTCTGTGAAAGACCCAAAAGGATGAACTCAGTCACCAGGCTCTGATTTTGCATATTCCTCAAGGAAAGAGCAAAGATAAAAGAGTAATCATGTCAATCTGGAGTTATCTAAAAACTTGTTTCCATGTGTTTATAAGGTTTTAGGCATCATAAGTTGGTGCATCCTCATGCAGACTCATCTTCAGGATTTGTTTGGCATTGAAAATATAAAGAATAGAAATATATTAAGAGTGGTACTTAGGTATCATGGAGAATGAAATTAGACATTACTTATCAACACACCAGTGTAGCCAGCTTCTCAGTACAGAGCCAGACAGCATGCACATGCAGTACTGGAGAAAATTATTTTTTTTTATTTCAAGGGTCTGTTTTGATCTGTCATTGTCAATGTGTTTCTTGAGCTCAGTTGTTGAAAAGTGTTCTGGTTATGATGAAACAAAGATTATTGTCTCTTAATTGACCTGCCAACAGCATAAAATGACAGAGGAATAACACCCACCATCAATTAACAGTCAGAGGGCCTTGTTTAGCAGCAGTTGAAGAATTTAGGAATAGTTCAGAAGGCATGTGAAAATTCCATTCTTTAACTTCTATAAAACTTTGTCACACTGTGGGGGAAGAACACACAAGAGGAAAAAAATCACATGGTACATTTTAGATACATTGAAAACAATAGCAAGAAAGAAAAAACAAGTTGTGTCCCTACCTTGGAGTTCATTTTACTTAATATTATCTTATAAAGTCATATGTACATAACTTTTGACCTTTTCTGCTTGTCTTTGACTTATACTAGTTATTTAAAATAAGAGAAACCATGGGACCTATGTTTTTTGAGCCTGGCTTACTTCACTTAATATAATTTTTTCCAAGTTTTTCCATTTCCTAACAAATGGGGCAATGTCATTCTTTCTGATGGAGGCATAGAACCTGTTTTCACTGTATTTGACATTGGTGCCCTGTATCTTGTATATACATTTTTCTAACTTGGGGAGGGGAAAGGAAATAACAAAATGCTGAAACAAGGATACAGGTTGACCCATTGTAACAATGAGATGTACAAGACATTATGTTGAAAACAAACTTTACAACTTGGGGTGGAGATTTGGGGAGTTTGGGAGGGAAGTGATAGTAGAGGAAAAACAAAGGAGTAGATAACAATGCTCGATAAGAAATGGACTCATTACCTCACTCATGTAACTGTAACCCCTCTTTACACTAATTTTACAATAAAAAAAAGTTTGTCACAAAATAGGCTAAAATGAGCTCATTCTCTATAAAACAGAATATGACTTGGAAAAGAATCTAGCCTTACACTTAATGCATAAGTACTTACCAAGTTTGAGATTTCAGTTAATTCATTTGTATACACTTGCTTACCACACAGTGTGCTTAGTTGTAGATTTATGGCACATTCTAGCTACCACAAATTGGAGAAACCAGGCCACCTGTTTCTCTAGAAATGCATGTTTCTACCATAACAAACGCTGGTAAGTGGTTGTGGTTGTCCTCATCTTGTCATTTATTTGCAAATGAAAAATAGGTTGTTTGATGGATTGCAATGCATAAATGGCATTTTTTGCATTCACAAATTAGAAGATTTAATATTATTAAGATGGCGCGACTCTCCAAAGCTATCCAGAAAGGTAATGTCCCTATCGAAACTTCAACAAGCACATAAATGGCATTTTTAATGCTTAACACTTTTAAATGTCTTTAGTAATCCCTATATATAATGTTTCTGCCCTCAGACCAACCTGCATATACTCCTATTTCAGATTGCCTCATGATTAAAAAAAAAATTAAGTAGAATTTGGGACTGGGAAGGTGGCTCAGTGGTAGAGTGCTTGCCTTGCATGCATGATAGCACCACATAAGGAGAAATAAGCTGGAAGTGGTGCTGTAGCTCAAGTGGTAGAGCACTAGCCTTGAGCTGAAGAGCTGAGGGACAGGGCTCAGGCCCAGTTCAGGCCCCACAACCGACCAAAAAAAAAAAGAGATAGAGGTTGAAAAAAAAAAGCCTGTACTATTCTGATAGGCCTTATCTCTAACTTCTTAATCTGGTAGATTTTAAGGACAATACCATTGTTGAATTAGATTAGATGCCTGTTTTTCAAATAAAAGAATTTCCAAAATTCATTTTACGAGACTATAGTGTGCTTGTGGTTTGTGTTGACATGTTTTTAATTTCAGCCATTTAAAATGCAATTTTTCTGATAATGCTGAGTTCTCATTGATTTAAACACAACACATAAAATTTTAATGGTGGAAAATAGTTAAGAAGCTAGTCAAGAGTAATGTATCCATTAGCATACCAAAAATCTTGACAAATATACCCATGATAATCTTAGATAACAAGGTCTTATGAAGCTGTCAATGTATTATATTTAAAAACATCGACTAGCCAGCTGGCTGCCAATGGTTCACACTCTAATCCTAACTACTCAGGAGGCTGAGATCTGAGGATCATGGTTTAAAGCCAGTCCATCAGACTCTTATCTTCAATTAGTCACAAAAGAAAGCCAGAGTAGAGCTGTAGCTCAAGAGGTAGAGCTCAATCCTTGCACAAAAGGAGCTACCGACAGACCTCAGGCACAGAGTTCAAGTTCCCAGGACCAGGTTTTGTAAAAAAAAGCATCTACTGTTTTATTTCAATTAATCTAAAACTTCTCCAAATAAAACATCAAGTAGAAAGAAAAATGTGCTTACTCTCTGCTATTGCAAAGATAGCAAACAGTTTCATGGTCTAATAGTCATGTGTCATTAAACAAACCATCCTGTTCCCAAGCTCTCTGATTCCACAGATGTATATGTGTTTTATATACTTGTTCTTTTAAGAATAAATCAAAAAAAAAAACCAAATACTGTAGCTCATGCCTGTAATCCTAGCAACTCAGGAGGCTCAGAGCTAAGGAGTGTGGTTCAAAGCCAACCCCAAGCAGGAAAGTCTATGAGAGTCTTATGTCCAAGTAGGTACCAAAAAACAGTGGAAGTGGAGCTGTGGTTCAACTGATAGAGTGCTAGGCTTGAACAAAACATCTCAGAAACAGAACCCAGACTGTGCATTCAAGCTCAGGACCAGCTTACAAAAGAAAAAAAGCAAATAGTTTGAATATTGAAATCATCATTATTCTCAGCAGTCTCTATATGCACAAAGATGAAAATTGAAAATGCATGCTCTAATAAGTACATCCATCCTAAAATTGCACTGTAATTGGTTCACTCAAGTAATACTTTAGGAAAACACATCAGAAAATAATTCCAGAATCCTAAATACGCTTATGTTGTTTATACTAATAACATAAACTCTAAAAATTTATCTAAACATCAGAAGAAATGAAGGCAATTTTATATTGGATGCTGATACACCGGCAATAATATTGAATAATGAAAATTGTATATGATAATATGTGTATGTAAATTTCTATCACATGCTGTTATAAGTAAAAATATACTAAAATATAAATGACCAAGTTTTTCAGAACATACTGTGATAAAGCAGAAGATCAATCTTTAAATATAACTTTTTAACCTACAAGCAAACAGATAAAATTCGACTTTTCATTTGTAATATGTATATCATGTTGCCATTATTAAGATACTTGAAATTAAAGGTCATGATTTAAACCTGGAGCAATTTTCTTTCACCTAAATTTCATTAAAAAGATGCAGTATTTGGACATAATTCACAACATATTACAATAAGAATATTAACTATTTCAAACCTTCCATAAATAGATAATATCATGGACCAAGTTCCTATTTTCCTGTACTCTGATAAGAAAAATTTCACATCTATAGTCTCTTATAAGAGTGGTTTATTGTTTACATTGCTCCCAAAACATCCTATGGCCTTACTTTTTTCAACAGTCCTATCTTTGAATATGATAAAGCTATGCCTGAGATTGTTCTGAGTTCCTGGAGCCTGAACTCTGAAATGAGCTCTGCACTGTCTTTTTGGTGGTAGTCTTGGGGAAGTCCTTGTTTCCCTACTATCTTCCTGGACCACAGTCTCCTTTCCATTAGTTTCAGCAACAGAAATAACTTCATTCTGCAAATCACAGAATTTCTGTGACATATTTAAAATAGTCTGAGTTATCAAAGAGATTAATGGTAATTTGAACATCGCAAAGTAGTGTTTTATGATTATATATCAAGCAATAAATTTCAGATGAATTTATATGTGCATACTGGTCACATTTACATGCCATTTACAAAAAAAATTTTTTTTAAACAATTTCTTTTGCCAGTCCCAGGGCTTGAAACCTGGGCCTGGGTGCTGTCCCTGAGCTTCTTTTGCTACAGGCAAGCGCTCTACCACTTGAGCCACAGTGCTACTTCCAGTTTTTTGTTTTTTGAGTAGTTTATTGGAGATAAGCCTTTCTTGCCCAGGCTAGCTTTGAAACACAATACTCAGATCTCAGCCACCTTGAGTAGTGAGGATTCCAGGCATGAGCTACCAGTGCCTGGCATAAATAAGTATTTTTGTTAAAAGTACTATTTGTAATTATGATTTTTAAATTCTTTTAAGTTTTTGTACCTTTGGTATAGGATTATTATTCACCAGTGAAAGAATCATTCATTATCTGGCAATTGAAATACAGTCCTTTTCATGACTACTGAGTCTTTAGATCCCAAATCCTTTTCTCTCCCCTCAGTGCTATTCTACTGATTTCTCTAAACAGCTCAACTTTATATTTTGACTGCATATGAAATGTGGAGGAGAACATATCCTTTCTCTGCTTCTACTGGTGTTCTTCTAAATGAATTCTGGAATGTCTTCTTTTCTGTTGTCTTAGTAATTTTGGCTTATGATTCCAATAAAGAGCAAGTTACCACCATTAACACTTATCTCAGAAGTGCTGGGGCAAGAATCTTGTCCTATTTATGAGAACAAATACAGTTGGTGAAAATTAAGTGAATGGAAGTTAAATTAAAATAATCTACTCTGTGACTTGAATCATTTGTTTTTGTCTTCAAGGTCCTCTTCTTCAATATCATTTATTAATGGAGTGATGTGAAAAGAAAGATTTGTACATTCTTGATCAGTATCTATGAATGCTACAGTAGAACTTGAATCTACTATGCTCTAATATCTGTATTAAACGTAGTCTAAAATATCAATATGAGAAGATGACTAAAAGATAAATTAGAAATAAGGGATGAGCTTCTGTTTGAGAATGCACAGAAAAGTACTCACTTGCATTTTTATATTTGGTTTCACTTTGAAGGTAAAAAGTTAAAATAAGTTTCACTTCATGACACTTGAGGAGACAGATGGTTTTAGTGTAAGAGAGCAATAAAGAAGAAAGGGATGGAAGAAAGGAGAAAGCAAAGAAGATGGGGAGAGAGAGGGATAAAAGAAAGAGAGAAAAGAAGGGAGAGAAAGAAAGAAGGCAGGGAGAGAGGGAAGAAAGAAGGAAGGAAGGAAGAAGGGAGGGAGGGAGGGAGGGAGAGAGGGAGGAAGGAAGGAGGAGAAAGAAGGAGGAAGAGGAGGAAAGGAGAAAGAAGGGAGGGAGGGAGCAAAAGAAAGAAAGAAGGAAATAATGGAGGGAGGGAGCCAGGGAGCAAAAGGAAAGAAAGAAAGAGAGAGGGAAAAGAGGAGAAAGGAAGGGAGAGACGGAAAGGAAGAAAAGGAGGAGGAAGGCAGGAAAGCAGGAAGGCAGGAAGGCAGGGAAGGAGGGAGGAAGGAAAGAAGGAAGGAAGGAAGGAAGGAAGGAAGGAAGGAAGGAAGGAAGGAAGGAAGGAAGGGAGGGAAGGAGGGAGGGGAAGAAAGGAGGAAAGGAAGAAGAAGGGAGGGAGGGAGCAAAAGAAAGAAAGAAGGAAATAATGGAGGGAAGGAGCCAGGGAGCAAAAGGAAAGAAAGAGAGAGGGAAAAGAGGAGAAAGGAAGGGAGAGAGGGAAAAGAAGAAAAGGAGGAGGAAGGCAGGAAAGCAGGAAGGCAGGAAGGGAGGGAGAAAGGAAGGAAGGAAGGAAGGAAGGAAGGAAGGAAGGAAGGAAGGAAGGGAAGAAAATGGACTTGTGAAATAACTGTTATTTTTCTGTCTATTGGGCACTATTTGTCAAGTACTTTTTTCTGATACCCAAATATGTCATTTTGTTCATTTCCATATCCACTGATTTTAGTAATACATGTCCAATAAAGATGAGGAGCCTCAAGGCTAGAATTTACATAACTAACTCAAATATACCAAAATATTAAGTAAAAGACAGAATATGCCAAGAGATTAAGTAAAAGACCCAAGTGTTGCATTAAAATAGTAGCCTGTCCATAACACACCACACACACACACACACACACACACACACACACACACACACACAAACACTTTAAATCACTTTATCACAACTTAAAATCAGATCTGAAAATTCCATTAAAAAGTTCAAGTTATAAATCTCAACACATATAATTTCTGGGAACCACTTGAGGATAACCATCTGTACCTTCTATGGAGAAAAGTTCATCCAGTGGTGAACAAAATGATCTTCATCTTCAACTCCTATTATATCTAAGAGAGATGAAGAATATCCCTGGCCATCAAGTTGGAGAACGTTTGCTCTGCTTCTCCAGCGTTACCATTGACACCATAAAAGAAAAATGAAGAAGCAAAATTGCCTCCTTGGTTTCCAACTGTTATTAAAAGTTTTCCCAAAGAGGTCATGCACCTGTAGAATTGATTCTCAATTTCCCCACAGAGTTTGGAAACTTTCCTTCAGCATGACTTTTTAAGACACAATCATTGTGTCAGTGCTTTCACTTGTTGCAATGATTATAAAATATTGGCAATCATGATAAATAACATATGGCCTTTTTATCTTCTCCCCTCTCATATTCAATAATACAACATGACATTGTGAAAGTGCATGGCACTTTTAAATATCTTTGATAATCCTGAAATGAATCATTCCACACCTCTGATTCACCTGTATTCACTTCTCTTTCAGATAATACCAGTATCCAAAGGAAACCATACTGAATGGCGGATTGTAAGAAGACAAAATACTTATTTCTGTAATAATTAAACTGCTGCTGTATCTCCACTTTCTCTTAATGTTAGGAGAGTAATAAGACTTTTCCTTAAAATACTCCTTCCATCTGATAGAACCAAATCAATAATTTCTTTTCTTGTACAGAGATTGCAGTTTTACTGCAAAAACTTCAGCAATGCAGACTACAATGTGTTCACAGATTATAATTTTAAGTCTGCTAAAAGCTGATAGTCTATAATGCACTGTGTTGTTCTAGATTGAACTCTACTAACTTGAAAGGTCAGTGGCAGGAAATAAAAACATATTTCAACATAAATAAAATCTGGTGTTTAGTGGATAGTAACATATTTGTATTTGTTTATGGTCATAACAAAAAAAATATAAGAACAAAATTAAGGAAAAACTAGGAGAATTTTACTGGGATTGTTCATATGCAAATTATGTGTCTTCTTATTTCAATAGTTTAATGGATATGTCACTTTGTTGATTGCTTCTTTTGCTGTGCCAAAGCTTTCTCATGTAATGAAATCCCAATTATGTGATAGAAATAATATAATGTAAATGTATTTACAAATTACAAATTGCAATTTGTAAAAGGGATCTGTAAGCTACTAGGGTTCTATTCAGAATGTCTTTTAATATGTCTCTATATAGACAGATGGATATATGGATAGACAGATAAATATATTAATATATATTTACTTATTTACATATAGGTTTACATGTAAACATATATAATGCATATATGCTTGATATATATCTATATAAGTGTGTTTCCCTATGTTTAATACAATATTTTCAAAGTTCCAGATTTTACTTAAATATATTTATTCATTTTAATACATTTTTGTATAGTCGAGGCCTTAGAATCTACTTTTAATCTCATATTTGTGGATCTCCGTAATATTAAATTATTAGCCATTTTCATGCTGATATCCTATGAGATATTTAAATATTGTACTGTAAATATTTTTTTGCAGAGGCCAAATGACATTTTCAGTTTTACAAACTTTATGAGTATGAGATATAAGCCATACATAAATTTGAACGCTTTATTCAGTGAAAATTGTCCAATGAGAATTATTTTATTAGGGTACAATAAGGCCAAGAAACTAAAAATCTCCAGTAGATTAAAAATATAATTCTCCTTTGAATCATGCTTTTACTTCTATGATATCTCTGGATTCTATTTCACCTTTAGGGATAGAAGAAGTCAGCTCACTACATCTTCACTTGAATGTGATTTTGCTGATAATGTGTATCTTGACAATCCATCATGGTAATACTTGAATAAAAGATAGTCACTGATGAATCTTTTCTACAATCCTCAATAACCTTTTCTCCAAAAATGGTTGAATGAAGTGATCACCTGACACATAACAAATTCTGGTACACTGAAATGGGAGAACCAACTTCTATCTCTGAAATAATATAAGTGGCTCAAATTCTGTAGCAAGTGGCAATGGACACATCTCAAATGATGAAAACATAAGATACAGAAATACCTGTACACTATGAATATTCTTTCTGTCTTTCCTACATTCTTGTGGGTTTTTATCATCTAAGACACTAAGATCACTACCCTGAATCAAAATGTATTTCCATTGGAAAAAGTTGAAGCTTCTGTCTCAATGCCTTAGATATTTTGTCTGTCCTCCACAAGGTTTTCAAAGCATGAAGTTCATCATCAAAAATTTAGCAGGAAATGTTTTCCACTCTTTTTGTTGGTTTGTTTGCCTAGTAGATTTTTCGGTAAGTTTAAAAATTCAATTCCCTTCAATTTCCTTACAGACATTAAGCTGGAGATATTTGCTGTAAAAGTAAAAGCATCATTTTCCCACCTCATGACTATAGAAATGAATTCTTTCCTCTGATAATGACCAGCTCATGGAGTTTTTATCTAAGACATTCTTATTTCTTTAGTCCTTACATTATTTCACAGTTTAAAAGTTTTTATCTTTCATCAGAGACCACTATCAACCTCTTCCACATTTTTCTCATGGCATTTTTTACTTCCTTATTCCTAAAAGTGTAAATCATAGGGTTGAGCAAGGGAGCGAGCATGGTATAAAATATTGACACCATTTTGTCAGAGGAGAAGGCAGTTGGAGGCCTTACATATGTAAAGATACACGGGACAAAGAACAAAATTACCACAGCAATGTGCGATCCACAGGTAGACAGAGCTTTCCGCCGCCCTTCAGCACTGTGAGCTCTCAGAGAAATCAAGATAAAACCATAGGAGATGAGCAGCAAGGAGAAGATCAGAATGCAGATAAATCCACTGTTGGCCACCACCACAAGTCCAAACACGTGAGTGTCAGTGCAGGCAAGACTCAGCAAAGGGTACAAATCACAGATGAAATGATCAATGACATTGGGGCCACAGAAGGGCAGCTGGAGAGTAAAGAGAATCTGTATGATGGAATGCAGGAAGCCACCAGTCCAGGCTACCCCCACCAGAATGCCACAGAGCCTCCAGTTCATGATGGAAGAGTAGTGCAAGGGTTTGCAAATGGCCACATAGCGGTCATAGGCCATGGAGGTGAGGACAATTACCTCTGCACCACCAAAGAAGTGTTCTGCAAAAAGTTGCACCATGCAGCCTTCAAAGGAGATGGTTTTCCTCTCATAGAGGGAATCTGCAATCATCTTCGGGGTCATGGCAGAAGAGAAGCATGCATCAAGAAAGGACAGGAATGCCAGGAAGAAGTACATGGGGGAGCCCAGCAGTGTAGGGCTGCAGAGGATGGTCCCTACAATGAACATGTTGCCTCCGAGAGTTGCAATGTAGACAAACAAAAACACAACAAATAGTATCTTTTCAACTTTTGGGTTTTGTGAAAGCCCAAGAAAGATGAATTCAGTTACAATGCTTTGGTTTTTCATGATTCACAGGAAATGTGACTCTAAAAGGGTGATTATACAATTTTGCAACTATGATAAAGATACACTTTAAGTTCAAAATAGTGTTATCATCAACAGTACAGGGCACTTAGAGGCAGAATTATGTTGAATGCTTGTATTATCAATAGGAACACAAAATTAGGAATTTAAGAAACTAGCCAATTAAAACTTGGTCAGAGTTGAGGTAAAGATAAACTACTGAATACTTTAATTCAGTGAGATCTTTTACATAGAGGTCTTACAGAGGTGGATAAATTCCATTTTGGATGTAATGAATGATAATTTACTTTTGAAATTCTGAAGTGAAATGTTGACAAACATTCTGAAACATCTTCCACACCATGAGATAATGAAGACTGTAATTAGCCATGTCTGCCATTTTGAAGGAACAGGTTCAAGGGTCACTAGCAAGACAGCTTTGATCTGGAAAATATCATACCTACACACAGAAAAAGAAATTATGAGGCAATTGAAAAATCACAACCACTCTTCAAAATTTTTCTTTAAAAATCTACACTGGGTCTTTTCATGAATCAGCTTGTTTGTTATAAAGGAAAAAGATCTACATAAATAATCCTAGTTACAAACAGCACAAACATGTACTAAATATTGAAGTTTGTTTTTTCATTTACCATTTAAAAACTAGAACCAGAGCACATAAAAATGCAAATGCCTAGAGCCAAGTGTATTCATAATGACTAAATGAAATAGTGCTTGGAAAGTAATTATAGTACACAGGACCACTGACGAGGAACAGTCTAGATACTCTAACCCCTATTTATTTGTGAGATATTCATGCCTTAGAAGCTTATGCTAAAACAAACAACTGCCTGAACTGGGAAGTTAAACAGAACTTCTGTCCTTACACCCAAGTCCTTCCTGCTAGACCAAAAAGGAAAAAAGAGTAGGATTTTCACCTTCTCTTTAGAGAAGGAGTGGACTTTCTAGAGTTTCCATCCAATAATGAATATTAAAGTCTCTGGTTCCTCTGTGTTTTAGTTGGGGCATCTTGAGAAAAAAGAATCAGAGAAAATGATAAGAGAATCAAAAGGTTATAGGAAAATAGTCACAAATGTAAATTGATAACAACCAAGTAGGCTAGTAAAAGAAAAAAATGATTTTTGTTTGTTTTTTTTTTTAACTGTATTTTTTTTGTCTTTTCTTTTTTGGTACTGGGGATTGAACCCAGGACATTGCACTTGATAGGCAAGCACTTTGCCCACCCAAGATAAGTATTCAAATTTTTTTGTTTTTTTTTCCTTTCATGCAATTGTTTCTAACATATTTATAAGATGATTTCTTTGTTGCTTTGTATGACCCTCCCCCACAGTATAACCCATGCTTTCACTGTATTTGATGTTGGTATAATTTGTGGAGGGGAAGGGAAAAAACAAATCGTTTAACTCGGGATACAGGTGGACCCATTGCAACAATGAGATGTACAAGTCATTATGTCCAAAAACGAACTCTACAACTTTGGTGGAGGGTGGGGGGAGGGTCGAGTGGGAGGAGGGGAGGAGTATGGGAAAGGATGGGAAGGGGAAACAAAGAGGAGGCAACAATGCTTGATAAGAAATTTACTCATTATCTTGCCAATGTAATTGTAACTCCACCGTATGGTATTCTCACAATAAAAAAAGAAAAAAAAAAGAAAAAAGATGTCTGTCATCCAGAATAGTAGCTATATCAATCTTCTGACCATTATTTATATGATGTGACTTAGTTTGGGTGAATATAATTCCTCAAGACACATACTGTTCACATTTTTATTACTTTCTTAAAAAGCAGTTATGTTCATCTCCCAACATTATACTGAAGGTCAACATATGAAAATATGGCTTATAATAGTGTACCATTACCAACTTCAGTTATGATATCACATATAAAAACCAGTTCCTTTACTCATAGTAAGATTTTTCCATTCATCTTTCACTGATAGATGTGGCTTCAAATAGTGCTTATATCCTGATGTGTTCATTTTGATTAAATATATCAGCCAAGTAGGATATGTGTATGTATAAAATGATGTTATATAATGATGTATATAATGATGTTACTCTGAGAAATAAACTTCAAATTTCAAATTACAGTTGACAGAAAAAATTAAATTGGTAATAAAACAAATGAATGGGATTTGTACATTTGTTTCTGTGTTACATTATTTTTTTGTATTCTTGTCATGCCCTCTCAGAGGCTGAAAAAGTATTCTACCACTAATATATTCCGAACCCTTTCTCCTGCTTACTTTAAAACAAGCATTGCCACTGTGTTCTCAACTCCATTCCTACATGGTATCTGTAGTATAAACCCAAATCATGTGCCAACAAGCACCACAAAAATAAGAATATAAGACAAATTCTAGCCTCCAAGAAAAATCAAAACAAAGCACCAATGTAATCAAGATAAAAGAAGGACTACTCGCCAGGAGTTCTCCTTCCATAATTTTAACAAGAATGTCTCTGCATAGAGATCTTATGAGATGGTAATAAAAAACATGAGAGCTCTCAGAAACACAGAAGACAAGAAGAATGCACAAGCTGCTACCAGTTCAAGTCCAGCCCAGGCAGAAAAGTCCACAAGACTCCATCTTCAAAAGAACCAGCAAAAATCTGGATTTGAAACATGGCCCAAGTGGTAGAAAAGCAGCCAAGCAAGTCTGAGGTCCTGTTTTCAAATAGTGATTCTGGTTAAAAATAACAATAAATAATGAAATATAAAATAGTGATATGAGTATTTAGAAGATGAAACACTTATATAATAAGTGAAACAAATAAGATAAAATTTGTTTCCATTGTTTTTAAGTATACACACACACACACACACACACACACACACACACACACACCAAAACAAAGCTAAAACGATTTAGTGGAAAGGTTATCCTTTTAAGCAGTGTATTTTGCAAAACTGTTTTCAAACAAGTAAATCTCATCCTTTTGAGTTGTGCACCCATATTTAGGCCTCAGAGTCACATCTGCATACAGTTTATTAAAGAATATTATGACACATTAAAAACTAAATTAAGCCCGGGTGCCGGTGGCTCACGCCTGTCATCCTAGCTACTCAGGAGACTGAGATCTGAGGATCACAGTTCAAAGCCAGCCCAGGCAGGAAAGTCTGTGAGACTCTTATCTCCAATAAAACCACTAGAAAGCCGGAAGTGGCACTGTGGCTCAAGCGGTAGAGCGCTCACCTTGAGCTAGCCTGAGGGACAGCACCCAAGCCCAGAGTTCAAGCCCCCCGACTGACAAAAAAAAGTAAAAAAAAAAACTAAATTAAAATCTAATAAATAATTACTTTCTCTGTTATGTTCCTTAATTCCATCTATTCTTTTTTTTGGGGGGGTTGCACTAAAATTATTTAATCCACTCTATTTCTGATACAGAATTATTATTCATTAGTGAAAGGTTTATTCCTGCCTGTCTAGATAAGCATATTCCTCTTGGTGACTACTTGGGAGCTATGTTCTCTCGGCAGCTGGGTACCACTTCCCTCCTTTAATGATATTCCATTATTTCTCTTTCCATTTGTCTTTCTTCTCTGACCTCTGAACCTTGTCATTCATTGTTCTAGTATTTTAGTAGTTTAACAGCATTAAAGCAAACAGTGCTTCATCTTTTTTCAGTTTTCCTGAACAACTATGAAGCAGGTATCTAGTGCAATTTATAACATCAAACCCAATTAACAAAAGTTCAGCAGGCATAGTTACATTAGAAGGCTCTACTGTGTGACTCTGGTCACTCTCTTACCATTCACGTACTTCTCCTGGCCACTTGTTAGTTTGTAGAAATTGAAAGTGCTACATTGTGCTTCAGTAACTTCACCATAGTACAACTTGAATTTGCTTTTAACACCAACATTCTTCACATAGCCTCTGAAAGTTCCACTGTTAGTCTAAACTGTCAAGAGGAAGAGGAAGATGTGTGTTAGAAGATGGCAACATGAATGACATGTTTTGAAAGGACATGGAAGGAAAGTGGGGCCACATTATTCACAGTTGCATTTCTAAGTTGTTTAAGTTGAAGATAACAGTCTGGAGACAGGTTTAACTTCATTAAACTCCAAGGAGTAGGAGCTCCCAATCACCCCACCACTTCACAGATTTGATCATTTGGAATGGTGTCTGTTGTTTGTTTACACTTACTATGTATCAGATGTTATTGTATGCACTCCATGTATACCATGTTATTCATTTCTCTCCTTCCTTGGTAAAACAATCGCTACAAATATTGATCTTGATGAAAAAAATCTATATCTTGATCTTTAATAAATAAATTCCCATTACATATGACGAAGAGTCTTAAGGCCAGAAGATTATATAATGAGCCCCGGTGCTTGGAGTTATTGAAAGGCTCAAGCGTAGTATGAGTTACTTGAATATCATACCCACACTGTTAAGCACTGAGTCATATTTTAACATTGTGTCAAAAAATGCACAAATATGTAACCCAGCATATATTCTTTCCTTAAAATACAAATGATGGCAATCACCTACTTTCTGCTGAGAAAAGTCCATTCTGTGTCTGGCCACACTGTGAAAGGTATTTCCATGTCTTCCTTCTCATCTCAGACAAGGACAGTGAGCATCTCTGTTAATGTTTGCACTGCTATTCAAGGGATGTATTCAGCCTGGACTCAGAAACACAAACTGAAGAAGCCCAAAGTTTCTTCTTTGACTTCCTGCTAGAATTTAAAAAGGTTTCCCGGAGAGTTCATGAACCTGTTAGCCACACCCACCCCAGGACTTGGAAATTTTCCATCAGTGTGATGTCTAAGACATAATTATGTGTGAATGTTCCCTTACTCAAGTGTCTACCAAACTTGGATGTCCCCAAACAATTAAAGGGTTTATTTTTTTCCTTTTAAACTTCTCCTACATTTCTATTGAGAGATTATTTCATTTCCTGTCATGTCCAGGAATAGGATGCTGTGCACAATGATGGGAATGTTTCTCTTTGCAGGATTCAAGATAAGACTGAGTTAAGAGCAGAGTTCTAGGATAAGGTGGCATCAATCCAGAAAGGAACATATATTGTTTAGGAGAAGTATGGCATTATCTAAAGAATAACATTTACATTTACATGTAGAAACACTTACATATTGACCAAACTGTCATGTTTTCTGTAGTGTATGAACAGACACAAACCCAGCTAAGTTGCAACATTGAACGATTTAACCAGTCTTCATACAGTCTAGTCATCTATAGTCATCTTAGAATGCTCTGTTCAACCATTGAAATGGTATCTCTGTATAAATTGTTCCACTCCAATTTTTTGGTCAGTCATGAGGCTTGAACTCTGGGCTTGGGCTCCACTCCATTTTAAACCACTTTTCTTTATACTGCACAATTTACCAGATTTCCTGTGTGTGCTGGCTTCTTCTCACTCTCACAGACACTCACTTAATAATTATCATGCCTACCAAACTGATGACAAGCTAATACAAGAAAATGGGAACAGTCATTCTTTAACTGGTCCTGTCAAATTGACGGGTTTTATAACTGAAGTCCAGAACTACACAGCTTCTGGCCAGGACATCCCTTAAACTATTTGCCATAAGCACTGCATCATTCCAAAAATGAGTTGCCTTCTGCCATTGTCTACATTATTGCCTTCCACACAATGCTACCACACCCAGGAGAACAGAAAAAAAGATTTGTCCACCAATACTGAAAACTTCCCCATATGTGCAGTTCAGGCTTGTCATGACCATGGTTTAAGACCAACACAAGGTTATGTAAAATCGTCCTATCCAATTGCAGCAAGACAAGGCAGGAACTCCAGGCAAGTCAGCATCATAGTAAAATGTCCTTGAGAGATCTTGAAGGTGGTAAGTGCACTATTCCTACAAAACTACATGGCAATTCAGCATGGAGATTATGACCATGAAGGAGTGACCTCCCTGGGTGCCAGCAGGAAGGACACAAAGGATAAAACATGCTGTGACCACCCCACCAACTGCAGGTCTATAAGCCCTAGCATTTCAATCATTGGTAGGTGAAAAAGCTCATGAGGAGCTCACGCACATGGTCAAAATCAGAAGTCATTCAGAGCCCATTGATAAGCAGAACACTGAACTTTTCATATGTTACCCTAAATCTATATGCTTATAGAATTCTAGTAACCAATGTAATGTAACCTTATGGAAAAAAATGATGAACTAGCCTATTGGAGCCATTTGCATGATTAAGCTGAACTCTTTCAATGATATTATTTGGCTACAGAGCCTGGTATATCTTAGGTACAGTAGCTAGAAGCTCTGAAGACATCTGGTTGACCTCATGAGTAGGATGTTACATTGGAAAAACTGCAGAGGGGATAATCTGGGATGAAATCCATTCAGTCAAGTCTTGGCTAGAATAACCTGTGTGGAGGCACTGCCCAGTCCCTGACACTGAAAGAAAACTTAAAATTTTCAATATAATCCAGGGTTTGGAGTCAAGAACAGTCCCTCATATAGTCAAGTCTGAGGTCAGAACTGCTTAAAGTATCGGTTCTTCCATTCTTTTAACATGTAGTGATTTAGTTGTACAGATAACAGGGGAACGTAGTCTAGTCTATGGAGCAAAAGCTCTGTGGTAAGAACATTCTTGGTAAATAACAGGACCAGAGAGGCAGCAGCATGAATGGAAATGTCCCACTGAGAGATCAGGGAGGTAACTGGGTAGCCAGAACCCAGCTGTCAGAACTTGAGTAATTGTAAGGGTTTAGCTTCTACTCTAAATGATTTGGAGAGATGATATAATCTGACTTAGAGTTTGAAAGACATTTCTGAGTGCTGTGCTGAGCTTGAGTCTTAGAGCAGGCCATACTAAGAAGAAATTCTGCAAAGAATGTGCGTAATGAACAAAACTACTCAGCATGAATTAATTCAAGGCTTTCAGAGAAAAAAGAGAAGAACCACTGGAATCTACCAGATCATTAGTAATTTAATAATTTCATTATAGGTAGCAGAATAGTTCTTACCTATGTGTAGAAATGAAAGCCCTGGACCTACAATTTGACACTCAAATTCATCAAGCAGCCTATAAATATTTAGAACTAAGCATCTCATGTTCCTTTCACTTCCTTAGTTTTGTAAATGACTTAATTTTTAATGGTCTGTATTCAGTTTTACAAAGCCCAAAATTATCACACGATGAAGGTCATTTTCTTCATGCTTAACATAGGCAGGGTTAAAAAAAACATGAAATGAATTCAGGTACTTGACTCTAGAATGCAGTTATGGGAAAACAAAGATTGTGTTCCCTTATCAATCTAGCCATGAGTTGAGATGTTTAATGGGATTCCTGAAGGCATTGAGAAGTCCATGTAGGAATCCAATTTTAATCCTGTTCTAATGGAGTCAGATAGGTGTCTATGCCCTTTGCAAACCTGGAACATATTCCCTGAACAGAGCTTCCTTCACTCAGCCTTCCTATCCCATCCCACCACGCATCCTCTTATAGCAATCCTGTGCACTGACAGTGTGCACCATCTTTACTTTAGGCTCCTTTCTGAACAGACCTGTCTCTCTTTTACCTTGAGCCTTCTTCCTCTTGACACGCTCATGGATGGTTCTGTCCCATCATTGAAATATCTCCATTTACAAATTCTCCCACTGAAACCCAGCCCCCTCTGCCTAGATTGAGTCTCCTAGTTTGCCATCCTCTATTCTACTGCAGTTTTCTGAGAACCAGCTACTGCTGTATGAGTCTCTAGTTTTCAGTTTGTAAGTTGTCTCCTGCAGTAAAATATAAGTTCCAAAGCAAAAGGAAGAGATCATGCTTCATTCACCACTCACTGCAAACCCAGCTCCCAGAAGGGTATAGGAAGTTTCATATAAAAACATACTCTTCAATGGATGAATGAATGAATGAATGTTCTGGAGATTAGTAAAATAGATACCCACTGAACATAGATAATTTATTTATAAATAAAAGTAATTATTTAAAAATTGCTCTAAACACTGCAACTGATCCTGTAATAATTAACATCACAAATAACACCCATACTTATTTTAATAAGAAAGCAGAATGTTAATAAACTGCTTATAAGTTTGCTTTCCCTTAGGTTATCAATATCCTTCTGCTTTAAGAAAAAAAAACAGTAGAATCATGGAGAATAAATATCCTTTGCATTTGAAAACCCAAATTTCACATAAATTGTCAAAATTATTCCCCAAAGTAATAAAAAATAGGTCTGTGTAGTGTTCTCATCCCATAGTAAATGCATAATTTCAAGATACAATATTTGTGTATACATAGCACTCAGGATTGAACCCAGGGCTTCTTATGCTAACACTAGACAAGTGCTATATCCCTTGAGCTACATTCCTCAGAACTTATTTTTATGTTTCTTCTGAGACTACTCCTCACAATTTTGCCTGAGATGGCTTAACACTCCTCATGCTCCTGCCTCTGTGTCTACCCAGGAGTAGCTGGGATTACAGGATATACCACAAGGGGTCATTGAAAATTTTGGTAGGGTGGTAGCCTCTCTTAACTCCAAGAAATGGAAACAAGAGGTTTTTATTTTACTGTTTGCAGTTCCCCTCTTCCCCTATAATAATTTATTCCCTTTTGTCATTGTTTTTGATTGCTGTACCCTTTGTCTTATATACCAGTTTATCTGACGTGGAGAGGGGAAGGGGAAACACAGAATTGTTGGGACAGAGGATGAACCAATTCAGTAGTGATACTCACTAGACACTATTTTTGGAATGAACTATACAACCTGGGCAGAGATGGGGATTAGAAGGGGAGAAACTGGGAGAGATTGACAAAGGGAGTGACACGGTTCAAAAAGAAAGATACTCAATATATGACTTATACAACTGTAACCCCCGTGTGCATCACCTTTATAATAAAAAATTTAAAACTATAAGTAAATAAATACATAAATGTCACACATAAGAAAATGAGATTGCTTCCTAAAAGAATACTTGGCAGTGTTCCACCTGAGCAAAAATTGTAATTCCTGGAATGTGTTTATATTTCTTCTCTCCTCTTCTTCCTTTATAATTCTCTGAAAATATTCTAAGGCTACAAATCCCTATGAATGTTTCTCAAACACATACTAAGTGACTAGGTTTTGTTTTTGTTTTTGTTTTTTGGCCACTGGAGGAGATCTGGCATGAATGAATAACTACAATCCCTACTTTGACAAGAACTATAATTTTGGGGAGTGAGGAATACAAAAGTCAAGGAATATTTTGCAGTATAATTTGTGATCATAAATTGTAAGAAAATAATTTAGATGGTGTAGAGGTAGAAAATAACAAAAGGGAGTGACTGGAACCATCAGGAAATCTCTCTCTCCTTCTCTATCTCTGTCTCTCTCTTTCTCTCCCCTTTTCAAGAAGAGGTTCATCTGCAAGTGTACAACAATGACACGAAATTAGTCGGGGAAATCCTCTGAGAGACAGCATTCCATCAGAGAGAAAAGAAAATTAAGGAACAACCATAAACTAGGCACAGGCAGATACACACATATACACATATATTATATACACAGATATATACACATATTTATAATATATTTTTGAAGTATGCTTAGAGCCATGTGAGAGTTCGTAGAATGAAAAGTTTTGCTGACATAGGAAGTCATCTGGTTAGTCAGAATGCTGTGATGAATTGACTTGTTTTGTTCTTAAAAGTTGCCATGGACGGCTGTGAGCCCAATGGGTTGAAGCCATCAGAGAAGGTAAGCTTCCCCTGGATTCATAGGAAAGATTGGTTCACTGGCATGTAAATTAGTGACTGCCCACAGTCCTATGTTTCATCCAGAATTTTCTCAGGGCCCTTTTCACATCTGCATTCCTCAAGGTGTAGATCAGAGGATTTAACATCGGTTCCACCACAGTAAAGGACACAGCCATTGCCTTGTCTATGGGGTAAGTGACCACAGGCCTCATGTACAAGAACACACAGGGCACAAAGAACAAGACGACCACTGTGAAGTGGGAGCTGCACGTCGAGAGGGCTCTGCGCCTCCCTTCAGAGCTGTAAGCCTTCAGGGAGCAGAGGATCACCACATAGGAAGCAATGAGGATAAGGAAGAGGGCTGTACACATCACCCCACTGTTGAGGATGACCAAGAGACCCAAGATGTGAGTGTCCATGCAGGCCAGTTTCAACAATGGAAACAAGTCACACATAAAATGATCAATGATATTGGGGCCACAGAAAGGAATTTGATACATGAAAAGAAGCTGGATTGTGGCATGGAGCCATGCTCCCACCCAGGCCCCGGCCACCAGCAGATAACACACTCGAGGACTCATGATGGTCATGTAGTGTAAGGGTTTGCAGATGGCCACGTAGCGGTCATAGGCCATCACGATGAGAAGGATGATCCCTACACCACCAAAGAAATGTTCCGCGAAGAGCTGGGTCATGCAACCTCTAAAGGAGATGGTCGTTCTCTCAGACAGGGAATTGACAATCAACTTGGGGGTAATTACTGAGGAGTAGGTGACATCCATGAGGGCTAAGGAAGTAAGGAAGAAAAACATGGGTGACTGCAGACTAGGGCTTACAGCTATGGTGACCACAATGAGTAGGTTTCCCAGTACCGTGGCCGTGTACATGAGGAGAAACAGAGCAGAGAGGGCTTTCCCCAGCTCTGAATTCTTTGTGATACCCAGCAGAATGAATTCAGTCACATTGTGTGCATTTTCCATTTGTGGTTTGCTACCCAAATGCACGCTGTCTTGGGAAATCTGCAAAAAGAATAGCATTTTTGATTAGTAATGATTGGGTAGGCTGGACCATTTTTTGACACTGTTGTACTCTTAACTTTTCTTTCATCCAGCTGTTGCTCACATCAACTACAATAAGCCTCGTGGCAGCTTCACCCTCCCCCTTCCAAGTCCCAGTCCTCACAGCAACTTTACCTCTCACTAACTTTTCCTTCACAGTGCTTTCCCAGTTTGTGGCACTTGAAATACGATGTGATTCTTGCATTGGGGAAATTTTTGACCACTAGAAAATGGTCACCTTAATATGACCTTGGAATGACATCGGTCTCATTCTCCCCAATGCCTCCATTCTGTTTTCCCCAATAAACGTCCTAGATAAGACCTCAACTTCAGCTTTTTGATCATTGAAAGGTAGATTCTTTCATTTATCAATAGATACATCTAATAGCTTCAAAAATATTATGCATGTTTCAAACAGTTCTAGTGTGCTAATTGAAGAGCTATAAGACAATTCATATCCAAAACTCCATTTTTTAATGATTTACCTTTCCACCCATGTTTACTTTCTAAAATGTCATTATTATCTACATTATTGTTTTATTATTATGCTTGTTTCTTGTAGAGGATGATGCTATGAGGTATATTTTTCCTCTTAGAGATTCAATTCTGAGGCTTAACAGGGTGAAAAAGTGATAACAAAGCTATTAAACATTAATGCCAAATTCAAACGTAGATTTTCCAGGGTCCATTAACACTAATAATAATCCGTATTGTTTATCTATGTTGATATCACCAGTGTAATACTAATGACATATTTTCTTTCATGATATAATTTCATTATCATTACACTCCAGGGAGATAATTTTATCATTACTGTACCTATTACTGTACCATTTGACATCCCATCAACTCAGCCTGAAATTGAAAACCCTCTCCAATATTAATGAATCCTCTTTTTGGTACATCTCCCTTCCTGACAGTGAAACCATTCTTTTACCACCAGAGCACATATCTAAGGCTGTTGCAGACAAAAGACAGGATTCTTAGTTCTGAAGAGGTAGCGCTAATTAATTCTTTATCCAGAAGGCTATTTACTGAACACAAACAGAAACAAACCACGCAATCGAAATCAAACTCAGTAAGTGCTTGTTATGACCTCATGATTTTCTCTTAATTCACACACAAATATACAAGATGGGAACTGTTATCTTGATTTTTAGATGAAGCGAATAATGTATGGAGAAGTCTTAAAACTTGATTAGTGGGTGTGTGAGTGAGTTCACTGTACAGGCTCCTAACCTCTAGTCTCTTGATCATCTGAGAATATTGTCTAGCTTCAGAGTTTCCTGAGGATAAAGGAAACATTGGGTATACATTGTCTGGAGAGTATGATTCGAATTTTCATTGTGACAACTTCCCATTCCATATGCTTCCCTCTGATTATACGCTAGTTAACAGACCTTTACTATCTGTCTCCACCCTCCACTCCTTCCCCCTGCCCCCCCCACCACTGTCATCCTGGATCTGTGTGACACTCACCTGTAGAGATTGCATATTACCAATCACAAATGTCTTCTCTGTTCATTTTTTAAAACATTCACATTGGTCTTATCTTTTTATGGGGATGCTTAACCAAGCCTAATTTATCACTTTGCTTTAAATTTTTAATGCTGTATTGGATACATCCTACTCACTTATTTCAATCTGTACATTTGAATTCTTTGAAGGTAAACTTCACAGAACCTTTTGACCCCCACAATGCCAGGGTCAGCTTTTTAGCACCAGAAATGAGCGTGGCACTAGCAGACCCTGGCTGCTATTCCTTTCGCATTCTAGACCCAAATCCCCTTTTGCCCATCTTTACCATTTCCAGTCTTAGACATATGTAACGAAATGCAAGAGCGAAACATACCTTGTGTTTTTAATTTAGTGTTGAGTCACTGCCATCAGATCCTCCTTCTAGTATTAATTGTGGATAACTTGCCAAAAGAAACTGAAGCACATGAAACTACAAATTCTTGGTAGCCATAGGGTCTTCATCCTGAGACAATAATTCATATACATAAATGAATCAAGTCAGTAAATTCCTGGTAGGTTTAAAATATAATTAATGGTGAATATATTGAATGATTCAATTATTTCAACAGCCTCAAAATCAGTATTCAAGTAAAAATTTAAGGCCACTTTCAAATCTCAGTGTAGTATTCACAGATAGCAACCTGATGGTATTAATAAATAAAAAACAAATACTGCTCAGAAAAACAATTTACAGCCATTTCAAGACGACCAGAGAGCTAGTCCCAGATGACACGTGATTTTTCTTCTTTAGGAGATCTAGGAAGCATAACTTCTAAAACAAGTCAGAACCTACCCAGGAAATAGTACAGTCATTCAAGAAGGAGTTCTTTTGATCGAAGTAACATTTCTAGTGATTTTAAAATTAAAAAGAGATACTCTCAATGTCCAAAGGCTTACACAGGAAACAAACCTGTGATTGAAACTGAAATTTCCTCTAAATAGGCAAAGTTGCCTACCAAGATAGCCAATAGTAAATCTGATGACAGAATCATCAATAGTTCTGTGCCATATTTGGCAGTAGAGGGAGTTTATAATTTGTAAACATTTTCCACTTTGCATTTTAAGAGAAGCACCTTAATGAGATACTCATTGAGAAAGGGACCTGCGGTAAAACAGGACACAGCACCACCTACCAGCTGTGCACACTTGCATCATTCTGGTTGCATCCCTCTGCAACACTGTCTCCACTAATCAATGCACCAGCCAATTCCCATCCACCTCTGCTGTGATAAGGTTTCCCCAGGGACAGCAGAGCTCCACTGAAACTGGGCCAAGTTGATGGCTCTTCAGCAATGAAGTATGCTTCATTCAATCAGCTCCACAGCTGAGCTCTGCTCTTTGGTAATGGAATGGTTATACTATGTTCCATATGTCTGATCATATAGATGAAAGAAAGGAAATAGTACTTCTCTTGGCCAATTAGCAAGTACCCTACATCAAGGTGTTCTGTCCTTTAAGTTTAAGTAAAAGATTAAATTTATTGTTGAAAGATGATTTTATTATTGAAGACTACTATGGTATTATTAAAGATTATTATAAGGTTAAATGTATCTTTGAAAAAAAGTTTCCTGGAGAATTAGTAAACAAGGAAATATATTTCTATTTTAAAAATGTGAGTCACAAAAAAATAGGAACAGGCAGGGCATGATAGACCATACATGTAATCTCTGATACTCCAGGGATGAAGAGAAGAAGGTTCATAGTTCAATGCCAGACAGGAAAAAAATGCTGAAGTCCCAACTCAACAAATAGGCAAGATATAGAGGTTTATGTCAATCACCTCAACTAAACAGGAGCTGGGTCTCAGTATGAGAGTGGCCCTGGACAAGATGTTAAAACACTATCTGAAAAGAAAACAATAATAATCTCAAGCAAATAGAACTAGAGGCATGGTTTAAGTGGTAAAGTGCTTGCCTAGCAAGTAAAGATATTAGCAAATAAAGGTCCCTCTCCTACCCCCCAAAAACACAACAAAAAAGAAAAGAAAAATAGAAGCAGATTTAGAGGACTTTCAAAATATTTGGCCTATTTTTGTTCCAAGAAGAAAACTCAAAGATAGTTTATAGATTGCTTCTGCTATTCTTCCTTTTGCATGTCTCCCATTTTATATACATTCATGGTGCCCCAAAATGCGAACTAAAAAAAAATCAATAGTGATCATTCACTTTCCTAGTGCCTACCCTCCATGTATCCATCTGAGAATTTGTTGCTTCTATTTTATTAGTACACATTATCACAAATTTATTGGTTTTACTGTGACTTTATTATTATTGTTGTTGTGGTGGTGGTGGTGAATTCTTTTTAAAATTTATTATTAATAAGTTTTTATTGTGAAAATACCATACAGAAGGGTTACAATTACATGAGCAAGGTAATGAGTACATTTCTTATCAAGCATTGCTGCCTCCTCCTTTGTTTCCCCTTACCAGCCCTGCTCTACCATCCCCCCACCACCCTCCCCATCTTTGATACTTACTGTGACTTTTGAATGCATATGTATTATGTTCTTTGGTCATATTCATCACTGATATTAACATTTCTTGTTCACCCTTCCTCTTTTTCCCCACCTATCCCTCTGAGATTTTCAAGCTTTTTTTTTTATAAAACTAAGATTTCACATATGAGAGAAAACATGTAATACAATGAGAGCTCATTTTATCTGTGGATTTTTCTACACATGGTTTTGACCATGAACAGTCCAGAAATAATTTTAATTAAAAAATAACAACCTTAAATCCCATTACACAACTCAATTGAGGCAGATGAACTTTCTATCAGTTCTGTGTTAACATCAACAAGTGTAAATCATTGTGTGAGCAGCTCAGGCATTTCCCTACCCTATATGTGAATGTTATGAAATTATGTCTCCCACAGAGCAAATGGTGCCCCCCAAAGCAAAGCAAATGCAATGTCCTTACTTAAGTGGAACAGCAAGCAGCTTAGATTCTCTAAAGGGCAGTAGAGGAAGTTTATCAGCATGGCATTGCTGTGAAAATGAAATGCAGTAGTGAACTTGATGTATCTTAAGCAGTCATAGTTTTCCCTTCAACGGTAGTATCCTTGGAACCATATAGCCAGGGATAGCAAAGATCTATAGTGCAGTTGTCTTTCTAAGCCTGGCTCATTTTATTTATATAGTGATAGCCTATTGTACCCATTTTCCTGCAAATGACATTATTTCTCACCCCTCTTTATGGCTGAATAATACTCTGATGTGTGTTTGTGTGTGTGTGTGTGTGTGTGTGTGTGTGTGTACATGCACACATCTGACCATTTTCATCATTCATCCCTTGTTAACAACCTGGGCTGATCTGATTCTTTCCTAACTTGTAGAGCCTCTTTTCTAATTTTGTTAGAGGCCAATAAATATTTTTTAAATACATAGAGATCAAAGTTCTAAGGAAAAGCTAATTTATCACATACATGAAGAACTTAGGCAATCAACAGTATGACTCTGGAGAAAACTCATTCTCTAGAATTCTCCAAGGACAGTCTTTTTATAAATCTTTCCAGTGAAAAATCCAGAATCTATGCATATGAGCATTGAGCACTTAATAAAGCACATTAAAAGCTGTGCAGAGGTCTAGTCTCTCTGTTCAAAACATGTTAGTCTCTGGGGTTTAGTTCTGAGTGTCTCGACACTGTTCTGTGAACAATCATTAGTTCGCTTGCACACTTCCCCACAATTTATGTACACGGCCACCTCCTTGCCTGTCTAAACAGGCCACATTCCTCTCCTCTTCCACAGACTCCTCATGGCATTTTTCACCTCTGTGTTCCTCACTGTGTAAATGATAGGATTCAACATGGGGGTGAGAATGGCAAAGAACACAGTCACCAGCTTGTCCACGGGGTAGGTGGCCACGGGGCGCATGTAGGTGAAGATGCAAGGCACAAAAAAGAGAACGACCACCGTAAAGTGGGAGGCGCACGTGGAGAGGGCTTTGCGCCTGCCCTCAGAGCTGTGGGATTTCAGGGAGCCCAAGATGACTATGTAGGAGACAAGTAACATGGAAAAGATGAGCAAGCACATGGCCCCGCTATTGGCCGCCACCACCATCCCCAGCCTGTAGGTGTCTCTGCAGGCGAGTTTCAACAGAGGGAAGAGATCACACATGAAGTGGTCAATGACATTGGGGCCACAGAAGGGCAGGTGAGTCATGAAGAGAATTTGCACGGTGGCATGCAGAACCCCTCCTAGCCAGGCTACCACTACCAAGAGACGACATAAGCCCGGCCTCATGATGGTCATGTAGTGGAGGGGCTTGCATATGGCCACGTAGCGGTCATAGGCCATGACAATAAGCAGGATGATCTCTGAGCCGCCCAGGAGATGCTCCACGAAGAGCTGAGTCAGGCAGCCACCCAGAGAGATGGTTCTCCTCTGGTAGAGCAGGTCCACAAGCATTTTAGGGGTGGTGACAGAGGTGTAGGAGGCATCGATGAAGGACAGGTAAGTGAGAAAGAAGTACATGGGAGCGGAGAGAGAGGGGCTGAGGGAGATGGTGGTGACAATGAATAGATTGGCCAGCACAGTGAATAAGAAGATGAATGAAAAGACAATGAAGAGTATTTTCTGCCAGTGTGGGTTCTGTGTGAGACCCAAGAGGATAAATTCTGTCACGTTATTTGGAGGCATGAAGTGATCCATTCAGGAACTGAAACCTTACCGAGGCCAGAATCATCTGTATAGAAAGATGAGGAAACATGATCATTAGCCATGATAGGATGATAGGCTGGATTTCAAAGGACAGACAGAAGATAGTCTCTGTAACTGTGAAGCAAATTCATAGCCTTCCTTACTCCATAACTGCTTCAATTATTTATATCCAACTTCCCCCCATGATGTTTTCTGTCCCTCCATAGACCTTGTTGTATTTATCTCCCATAAAATATCTGGGGCTGGAAAGGTGGTTCCGTGGTAGAGTGCTTGCCTTGCATGCATGAGGTCCTGGGTTCGATTCCTCAGCACCATATAAGCAAAAAAGCCAGAAGTGGCGCTGTGACTCAAGTGGTAGAGCGCTAGCCTTGAGCTGAAGAGCTGAGGGACAGCATCCAAACCCAGAGTTCAGGCACTATTACTGAGACACACACACACACACAAACACACACTCACACACAGTATACATATATATGGTAGTATGTATATATATATATATATATATATATATGGTAGTATATAGTATTCCTTGTATAATTTATAGCGGAGTTACTGAGCTATCTTCCAAGAGATAAGGATTTTCCTTCTGTTTCCATCTTACTTCACTAGTCATTCCAGTCTCCTCTTCTTCTGAATCCTCTTCCACATCTGTGTTCTCTCAAATTACAACCAGAAGTATTTTAGGAGCATTAGCGGCTGCATACAAGTAAAAAAAAAATGTTCTCTCTTCCAGAATTTGCATTTTTGAACCCAGAAGTTTGGGAAAGAAAGACATGGTCAAGACATCGAGGAGCAGGAAAATGCCTAAGTATTTAGAGACAGACTCTTCCTGCCATGGGTCAAAACACAGATGCTATTTTTGTCTTTTCCCTCTCTGTGCTGAGGGCAGTGTCTCAGCCATACTGTCATCTACTTCAGGTGATGAATAAACCTCTGGAGAACTCACACATGGCACATTTTCATGTCCATCTGTGTGCAAGAATACACCTGCTTCCCTCATCCACCCTCTAAGGAGTTCAAGTACTAATTTCCTTCTGGTCACTTATGCATACTATTTACTTCATGAGAATTATTAATGAACTTTTGAAAAGGCAAGTAATTTCAAAGTCTTGACATCATTTATAAAGCATGAAAGTGTTCATAACTTCTAAGAAAGTGTATGTTGTTGAGTAAATGTTGGTTAGTTTGATGTGCTTAATTCTTTCTGAATTATGTTCCAAACATTATTTCTCATAGTTCAAGTCAGTAAATTTATCACTTCAGTAGGTGGGGTTATTAGACACACACACACACACACACACACACACACACACACACATACACACACACACAAACATTATGCTTTATGGAGGTTTTTCAACCCAAGATGATCTAGTAGGCAAAAGAAGCCTTTATTTAAAAAAATGTTTAAATAAAAATTGCATATAGAGAAAATAGACAGCTAGATAACTACAGTACTAGAAGTGTATACATATACCTGCAAACACACATACATATTAAATACTACTAACACAGTATCTATTGCATGTTCATATGTGAATGTAAAACATTTCTACCAGATGCCATTAGTAATCCCTCCCCTGACAGATTCCTTTCTGTCTCCATACATGAAATAAATGGTCAGCTCTAGTTCTTTAAATATGTGCTATGGACATTCTTAGGTCTCTTTCTCCACTAGCACCCCCCATCCACTACTCTTAGTGAGATGTTATTTGTGCATAGACTCAGAAAAACTCATCATCATTTGAGGACCTAAATTGCCCAAAAAAATATAGAGAAAAATGTAGCTATAATGAGATTCATTCCATAAAGACATTTTCCTTTCAAAGTTGTTGTCAGGAACCAAAGATGAACATCTTTCCTTTACACATCTGTGAATAGAAACCATAGCTACTTTATTGCATTCCCTCATTCTGAGTCACCTCCTAAACAGATTAAAAGCCCAGAGTACATCAAGTAGGGCAATAGCTGTGAGTTAAAAATAACTATGAGGAAATGGAAATTATTTAGTCTTTTTTATTTAACTTCGTAAAACTAGTTCTAGAAATAAACCCAAAGGAAATTGTTTTCAAACAGAAAACGTATAACACTTTTATCAATGTGATAAGGGAATGAGAATACTAGAAACTGTATAATGCTCATAGTAGAGAAATGAATGAGTAAAACACAGCACATCCCTTAAAAGGGTCTGTAGATTTTAACAGAGATGTTTTTTAAAATCTTTGTAATATAGGAAAAGCCTTATGCTGTGTTAGTAAATGTACACATTACCTTGCTCATGTAATTGTAACACCTCTGTACGGTATTTTCACAATAAATCAAACAAGGGAAATTGTAATGCATATTTGATACGTATGATTCTTACCAGTTTAAATACATATAAATTGGAGGAAAGACAATGAAATATTACTTCTAAGGTGAGATTTATGATTGATTCTATTTTCCTTAGTGTTTCATTGGCTAAAGAAAAGAAAACTTAGATTGGTAAGGATGTGAGAGTGATTATATCATTTTTATTGCAATATAGGAATTATATACACTATAGGGTTTCATTATGACATTCCTATTCATGCCTACAATATATTTTTACCAGTATTCACTGCTTCATTCTGTACTCTTATTCTCTTCCCCCTTTTTTTCCCTTCCACAGTCCTAGTATATGATGATAAATTTAAAGTCTATTTAATCCCAAGATTCCACATTTATATGATTTCCTCTTTTTAAAAAATCTCACCTATCAATTTATTGAACATAACTCCATGTGCAGGACTCCAAATGACTGTATGTCCATAAAGAACGAAGCAAAGTTGTAAGCTCAAAAATGTCTGCCCCTCAGCGACAACAGATCTTCACTGATTTATAAACACTTTTGAACAATGCCGTTCTCTGGAGTCTTACCCAATGATGCTACATACCCTGTTTGCAGACAAACTTTCTTAGCAGTGGCTAATTGAACCTCTGGAGTATTTCATTACCATAAGCACATCTCACAACAACCCAATTACTTCTGCTTTCTTAACCGAACAGTGCAGAAGAACAATGTAGCATTTGTCTTTAATTGTGAAGGGTTTTTCCCCCTTTGGTACACAAGAAGGTAAATCACTGTGTCAGGAGGAAGTAAAAATAAAATAAAATAAAATAAAAAATTGAGAGAGGGGTTAACATTGTTCTAAAATAAATGTTCCCATTGTTTACTTACTTTACTTACCCATTTACTTTACCCATTACTTTACTGTAACTATACCCCCACCGTATGTCACGTTTACACTAAAAACATTAAAATAAAAAAATCAGCTGCTACTGAATTTGGATATTTGGTGACAAATTAGCTTACTGTTTGTATGAGGACTGGATAGATGATATTGTATAGACTGAATGTTTAGCTGCCTTTTGAAATTTTTGCTTTAACATTTTGTTTGTTGAAGAATAACCTTTAGTGGTCATATTTTAAAGTGGACATTATGGGACAGGGACAGGCTGTATTATTATTAAAGCACCACTGGCAACCAGTGTAGTTGACAGAATCCCTCCAAAGCAGTTGTTTCTCATGCCAAGTCCAGAGGGAGATTAGCATGGTAATAGTAAAAAATAATTACCTTTCTTGAATTATGGTCTTCTAAAAGTTTAATTCCATAACACTGAATTAAATTCAGTTTAATCTAATAACATAAAATGAAAGAAGCTCTCAATGTTCCCACTAAGTCAGGAAAGCAGGTTATCATTCACAAGGGAAAATAATGGCTATGGCTTCTAATTCTTATGCCAAAATCCTTGTTTGTAAGATTGTTGGGTTGCAATTAACCTATTGTAACACTTTCATGCTGTCATCATTTATGAGGTGCATTTAAATTACCTACTAAGTAAAAGAAATGTGATGTACAGAGGGATTGCAGTTAAATAAGTCAGGTATTGAGTACATTTCTTTTTGAACAGTGTCACTCACCGCTCCCCTCATTTTCTCCCAGGTTTTTTCCTCTCAATCCCCCTCCCTCCTCAAGTTACATAGTTCATTTCCAACACAGTGGTTAGTAAAAATATTTTTTAAATCAATTGATTTCAATTAAACTCAAGAATAATCTATATAGACCCACATTCACTCATCCATATTCCAATATGCTTTCCAAAATAAGGAAAATATAAGTTGTATTTAACTGATTTTGAGAATACAGTCGTGGTGAGAAGTATACATTGTAGTAAAAAAAGAAATTAAGAAAACTGAAGCCACATGACTGAACTGAACTTGAATAAATGCTTGAATATTGCATGGTCATGATAATATGTGTGTTAACAGGAGCAGGGGAGTATCAAGATGTAGTAAATTATTTACTAGTTACCCCTAACCTCTCAAAACTCTTCCAATTTGACTTCTAGTTCAAGTAAAATACAATAATATTTGAGGTAACTATATGAACATGAGTAGAATCACATAGCATGTACATCCTCTGAATGAACTTGATTGTAGAAGCCAGTAACTTACTGGAATGAGATAGTGTCACAGTAAAAGTAGTCCCAGGTCTCCTGCTCCCAAGGTGCTGCTCTTATTCATCATTAATTGTGCTTCTACAGCCATAGCATGTCGTTAACTGTTGTTACAACAGAGATTCCAATTTTGTCAGTAACACATTTAGTAGCTACAAAGTGGGAAGTTGGATCATCAGAGGTAGTGATATAACACAATAGAAGCATGTGTACTATGGAAACAGACTATACTTGAAAAGATCCAAATTGTATAGTACATTTTTTGCATACTGTATAGTAAATGCAATTATTTTACAATTTTATTTTAGAGTTAACATATATTTGTAGTATAAAGGGAGCTTCCTTGTATTATTTCCATGCATACATGTAGTCTATACTGAACTGACTTACCCTTCCACCTTGTTCATTTTCTGTGGCTTTATCAACACTTCTTTGTCAAATGTCATTCAGTGGGTTTTATTGTGGTATATTCACACACACACACACACACACACACACACACACACACACAGAGCACCCTGAATGTGTTCCATAAGGTAATGGGAAAGTATTTTTCTTTTAATTTCCTTCATTCCACTCAGTCTTAGATAGAAGTAGACTATACAAATGTCTGAGTTCCAACTATTTTTATGTGAAGGCATATCATGCAACTCTGCAATTAAAATTAAGAAAATTTTCAGATGCTTACAAAGCAAGAGATTGGGCTGATCAATACTACCTACTTTGTAACAGAGTTTGTAATCCTTGAAAGAAATTCAAGCATCCATCAAATTTGAATGGAAAAGAATGAAAATCTGACCATTGGTCCCATCAACCCACTTGAACTTCATTTTCTTCTGTCAATAAAAACTAATAATAATAATAATAATTCCTTCCTTGTAAAGTGTTTTATGAGTCAACTGAGGTCAAAGAAAGGTTCCGTGATCAATTATGGTATAAAAAAGATTAAATGGAAAGTTCCAGAAGCAATTCATTAATCTCAAGTTGCATGCCATTCTTTGTAACATGAAGAAATCTCACATCATCCCATTTGGTCCATCCCAGGGCATAAATCATGCACCTTCCTGGCATAGCCACACAGCCTACTCCACTTGAACACAAGGCAGTGAATTACCTAGCATGAGATCACAATTCTTATGTAACTCCGAGTTCACTTACTAATAGCTTTGGAGGACACAATTCCACTACCTTATATTATAATAGTTGTTTTATTATTAATAAGTGTATCTTCTTACTGTATTTACAAAATAACCTTCATCACCGATATGCATGTATAGGAAAAGCATAGTAGGTAAAGATGAATAAAATCCATGATTTCAGTTTTTACCAATTACAATATAGCTATTTTTAGCCATATATTGTGCTTTATCTGATATGCTGGAAGAGAAGAAACGTGGCACTTTTTTGTCAGTCGTGGGGCTTGAACTCAGAGCCTAGACACTGTCCCTGACCCTGAGCTCTTTTGTTCAAGGCTAGTGCCCTACCACTTTGAGCCATAGCTCCACTTATGGTTTTCTGGTGGTTAATTGGAGATAAGAATCTCACAGACTTACCTGTCCCAAATGGCTTTGAACCGCAATCCTCACCTGGAATTACAGGTGTGAACCACTGGTACCCTTTACATGCTATTTTCTTATTTAATAAAAAGATATCATGGCAAGTTTCTACAATTATTTAATTCAGGTTCTTAAAAGGATGCTGAAATTCCTTGATAAAAGGTTACTAGACCTTTGTAGGAAAAAACAATCACAAAAATCTAGCAAACATGGAAACACCTGCCTATACTCCTAGGTTACACAGGAATCAGCAGTGAGAAGATCATGGTCCAAGGCTAAAATGTATGAAAAAACTAAATGAAGAAAATAGTGTGCTGAAGGTATCATTGAAGTGGGAGGGTGCCTGCCTAGTAAGTTTCAGTCTGATTTCAAATTCCATTACTACCCAAAATTATAAAATCCATATATTCTTACTCCCTATGCTATTTTGCTTTGGACTCTTCTGTTTTAATATATTTGTGATTTGTTTCTAATTGAAGTCAAATAGAAACAAAGTATACTATTTAAGAACAAACACCCACTGGACCTCCCAACCCAACCACATCTTATGGATGATAGAAATGTCATAGGGGAAGCCCTTACCATGTGGAATGAATACATACCAAATTAACAATATCTAGAGTGCATTTAGTTTTGTCCACTGACAATAAAGTGAAAATGCATGGGTGGCTCTTTTCAAAATAGGTTGAAAAGCTGGAGGCATTTGTGTGGCTAAGTACAATACCCACATAAATTTAGAAAATTATGAAAAAATACCGATTTTCCATCTTAATATGTATGTTCTGGGTTGACTTTTTAACAAGACAATTTGGAATATCAGCTTTTAAAAGAGTGATCTTGGTAATATAGCACTAGGTCTTCAAACAGACTACAGAGTAACCGAAAACAGAAGACACCTTTGACTTATCAATTAAGTCAAGGCTAAATAGTTTCCAGAGGATAATGAAAGAATTAATTATGTAAAATATTGCAATACATACCTAAAGCATTTATCCTGTATTTGTTGAAAGCTTAACAAGTATACCCAGAGAGGCAAGTTGAATGTAGAGAAGTTCAATGGCTCCACTGTGAGTTAAGAGTCTTCACTATGTAGTCCATTATTGGATGAAGTCAATTGTCCTAGATGTTCAGAATAGCACTGAACAATATTTCTGCTTTAATGTCTATCAGAATATGTGAAATCTATAACAACCATACACTTCCTGGACACCTTGATTCTATCACAATGTGACATTAACCAAAATTATTTCTTATGAGTTTATTCTCAGCTATAAATATATTCTATTAACCTTTAAATCAATCCATTTGTCCAAAACATGTGATTACTATTAAATTAAAAATGTTTTTAAAAAGTGAATTGTTAGGTATAAAATATACATCACTTGGAATGAAGAGAACAAGTCCTATTTTGGTCACATTTTTATATGCAGAAAGGTTTCACAAACAAGAATAGATTTTCAGCATTCTACTCAAAGAAAGAAAAGTTGATGAAGGAGCTAGGAAGGTGGCTCAGTGGTAGAGTGCTTGCCTTGCATGCCTGAGGCCCTGGGTTCGATTCCTCAGCACCACATAAGCAAAAAGAAAAAAGCCGGAAGTGGCGCTGTGGCTCAAGTGGTAGAGCGCTAGCCTTGAGCTGAAGAGCTGAGGCACAGCGCCCAGGCCTAGAGTTCAGGCCCTACAACCGGACCCAAAAAAAAAAAAAAGTTGATGAATTACTGAGTGTGAATTACTGTTATTAGCTTATTTGGATCTCTCCATAGTGAGTACATACTAAAATATTATTTTATAACTATATTAATATAAAATAATTATAATTATAGATATATTATCCTATACCAATTATTAATAATATGAATTTATATATTAATTATGTTCCATATTAATGTTTTGCATATATGTTATATATTTTATATACTAACATCAATATGTTTTATATTATTAAATATATGTTAATAGTATATTGGTAAATACATAAGGTATTAATATGGCATATTACATCAGTTATATCTTAATATATACACATATTGTCTTCTACAAACATATGCAATTATTTTTCAGTGAAATGAGTTTTAAAATATAAATGAACAGAGATAAATGATAAATCCAATAGCAATTTTCCATCAAAGATTCTTAAACACCAAAGTATGTTTACACATATACGCTATAAAACTCATAAAATTCTTCCTCTCCGGAGGTTTGCATAACTAACATCTTCCACTTGTTAAATTCACATGGAAGTCTCAGAATAAGCAGGCTACACAGTCACAAAGGAAGTGATAGGCGACACATGCGATTTCAGGCAGTGAACATAGTCCCAGGCTGTGTAAAAGAATGCAGGCTGTTCTGCGTGAGGATTACAGCCCTCTCCCAACTAAAACCACGTTTTTACTCCACAATTTCCTCATGGCATTTTTCATTTCTGCATTCCTCAGGGTGTAGATTAGAGGATTCAGCATGGGGGTTATGAACGTCAAAACGACCGTCACGGACTTGTCAATGGGAAAGGTGGAACTGGGCCTTGCATACAGGAAGATGCAGGGGACGAAGAATAGAATGACCACAGTGACGTGCGATGCACAGGTGTAGAAGGCTTTGCGTCTCCCTTCCAATCCGTGAGACTTAAGAGAGTTCAATATGATCCAGTAGGACACCAGGAGAATCAAGAAAGTGAGGGAACAAATCGCCCCTCCGTTAGCTATCATAGAAACCCCAATGAGGTAGGTGTTGGTGCAAGCAAGTTTCAGTAAGGGATACATATCACACAGAAAGTTGTCGATGACGTTGGGACCACAGAAAGGGAGCTGATAAATAACAAGGAATTGAACCAAAGAGTGAAGAAAGCCTCCCATCCAGGCCACCAATAGCATAAGGACACACACCCGCCGATTCATGATGGACATGTAGTGAAGAGGTTTGCAGATGGCCACATATCGGTCATAAGCCATCACCACCAGAAGGATGACTTCAGCACCAGCGAAGAAATGATCTAAAAAAACTTGAGTCATACAAGCCTGGAAGGAAATGGTCTTTTTCTCATAGAGCAAGTCTACAATCATTTTGGGAGCAATGGTGGTCGAATAGACAGTATCAATAAATGATAAATAAGCCAGAAAAAAGTACATAGGGAAGCCCAGGGACTGGCTGGCCATGATTGTTACCATGATGAGCATGTTGCCCAGTATTGTCACTATATAAATGAATAAGAAGGTCACAAATAGAACTTTCTGCCCCTTGGGATTCTGGGTAAGTCCCAAAAGGATAAACTCAGTCACATTGTTCTTATTTGCCATGTATTCTTCTGAAAGTGGTGCTCTTCCTCGTTTTACTCACTGAGATCTACCGAGAAAAATAGAAGAAAAGAAAACGAATAGGTAATTAATTCACTTATATGTCGTTGCAGGTCATCCAAGTTTCAATATTTGCCTCTAGGATGTTTCACCACAATTTCCTGAATCTAAGAATTAAACGCATGGTCACTAAAAAAAACATTGTGAGTGCTCATTAAATGCTCATTAAACTTACCTTGAATTTCAGCATTTATCAGAGGACAACTGAGCACAGATAAAGATATTGAATTTTCTTCAGCCACGAATGTACAAAGAAAACAATGGGTGTTTTGAATACACACGTACACACACATAAACACACACACAACAGTGCACACATTTACTCACAAGCAGAACAATTAGGAACCAGGATTATTGAAGGAAAAAATGAGTAATAAAGTTCAAAGTGAATCTATTAAAATTTGTTTAAATTGGTTATGGTTACCTAAAAATTGAATAAAGGTTTTAAGCAACATTATGATATAATACAAATAATTCTGTACTATTTGTGGGTAAATATTTGTTCATTTTAACTCAGTAATATTAGGAATATCTTCTCCCACCTTAGATTGTTTCTTGAAATTGCTACTACCTTTCCAGTTATACAGTTATCTGAGTTCTTACCATTGACAACATTATCCTAAATAACATGATAGTATTTTTTATCATGCAGATTCACTCTGTTCTAAAGGTGATTATCAAATAATTATTGAATGAATCATTTTATTCCTGAATTATTATTGTTGAAAGGCCAACAAGAAGTTCACTCTTGAGTAAAAATGAATCATTTCCTTGATTCCCAGATATTTTGAGATGCTAATCTTCTGTGTAATATGCACAGTTCATGTTGGAATACTTAATTTCTATATTCTACCACTTTAATGCCTACATTTCTTAGTGTCTGCTTTTGAGAGTCTGAATATTCTATCCTTTGCATTTTTAGAAAGTGAACTTATACTTAATCACCTGAAAATATGAGAGTGTTTATAGAAAGCTGAGAGAAAACTGAGAAAAGAGAGATTAAAAAATAACAATGGTCCTAAATTGAATGAAAATTACAATTTGTTGGGGGATGTGGTATGTGAACTGAGTAGAGACAATCTCCTCCATAAGCTGTCAGTCAGGAGGTACTTAGGGAGAAGGAAAGTACTAATACCAGTGCTTGCTTCTTGGAATCTTTGTACTCCTCAGTAAAAGAATAATGCAAAAGTCATATTCTAACTTTTGATATCTGTCAATAGAAAATAACTTTCTCATGTAACTATGACCCTCTATATAGTATCTTTACAATAAAAATATATAAAAAAAGAAAACAAACTTTACAACTTTGTGGGGAGGTGAGGAAGAAAAACAAAGGAGGGATTAACAATGCTCAATAGGAAATGTATTCATTGTCTTACTCATGTAACTGTAACCCCTCTGTACCATATTTTTGCAAATATATATATATATATATATAGAAAATAACTACCTAAAAATAGAATCTCCAACTTAGGGGCTCCTAATACTTCATCTATACATGATTCATTGCCTTTACTCTCACTATGAATGGATGTTTGTATTTATAATTGAACATAAGTTCTTACCATTCATAAGAGCTGTCAGCATTTAGAGGTAGCTTCTATAAAGGTTTCTCATGTTGACCTCTTGTGTACTTATGACTCTTTTTTATGATTGTGGGACTTGAATTCAGGGCCTGGACGCTGTCCCTCTTTTGCTCAAGGCTAGTGCTCTATCACTTTCAGCTCCAGTTTTCTGTTGGTTAATTGGAGATAAGAATCTCATGGGGACTTTTCTGCTGGGCTGGCTTTGAACCATGATCCTCAGATCTAAGCCTCCTGAGTAGCTAGGTGTGAGCCAGCAACTCTCATTTTTTCATAGCATTTTAAGTGCTTTATAAATATATCTATCCAGCACAAGTTTCAAGTACAAAAGCTTAAAGCACCCCAGGCCCTGAGTTCAAGTTTGGGACTCACTCACACACACACACACACACACACACACACACACACACACTGTAGATAATATGCATATTTCCTATTGTGCTGAATTTTCTCTATTTTAGTATGCATTGAAATTAAACTTATACAACTTGTAGACAATTATTTGTATGCTACTTAATCTAATACTTACAAGATGGAAAAAGTACCTGTGTTAATTTTATTCTTGATTCTGACATAAAAAATTTTAATTGCATTAAAAAGCCTGTTTCTTAAGAAATATACAAAATCCATTCAAAGTAAGCCTGTTTCTTTTTCCCTACTCAAAAAACAGTGAAGAGTGTTTATAAATAGATTACCTGGCTTTTCAATATTCTCTTTGATAACTTGTTCCAAAGCCACACTTCTGAAACTGTACCATAGATCTGGAAGCTTGATATCTTAGCTTGATGAAGATCAGTCAAAACTGCCACCCTAGGTCCAGGCGTGTTCTAGAGAGGAAGGGGGAAAGCAGAGCACTGAAGCTATAAATGCTTTCTCACATAGAAATATGTCTCCTTTAGTGTCCACAGAGCTTTTCCATGTTCTTTCACTTGCAGAACACTGTATGGCTTAAGTTCTGGATTTATCCAGAGCTATCTTCGACAATCAACACCAAAGTTGCTTGATGAATCATCGAGTATCTGATCATTCTACTTGACAACACATCTCAAGAGTAAATGGTAAAATTCATTGTTTATTGCCCGAATTACTTGAATGCACCTGGTAACAGTTTGGGTCAATTGTGCATCACACAATCAAGAATGGACTTTGTTGTGTATTCCTACAAAATTGACAACACTGTATTGAGAGTCTTGTATGCTAGTGGCTTTTATTTTATATTTTCGCTGTAGCATTAATAACTTGGGAGAGTCTCATGGGTAGCAGAAGGCATGGCTGGGAATTTAATAAGTAAAACAAAATATTTAACTCATAACAGCTTTCCTGAGTTGTTCAAAGTGTCCCCAAAGCTACTTGCTGCCATTAAATTCACTAAGGACTCCTATCCCCAAAAGACCTGACATCAACCATGCAATGAGTTCTATATGGGCAGAAGCTTTCCCTGGACAATCATTTCAGGACAGTTAAGTGTAAAAAATAGCAATCTAAAAGCAATTCAGTTATTGAAAACATAATCCAAAAGTTGTGTCTATAAGTACAATTTGTTTTCAGTAAATTAGCATATGTCCAAGATTTTCAAATTCAAGAGTCAAAGAAAAGCATAAGGCTTCGTGCAGGTGAAGCACACTTAAGTAGAATGTCACAAAATCATCACCAGTACATGTTTTTTGCCAACTCCAATGAGATTATATCTGCATGCATGTTCAGTTCAGTTGCAAAATAAATTCTCTGGAAAATAAATTTTTTTAAAAAAGCTAAGTAAGGAAGTGGTGCTGTGGTTCAAGTGGTAGAGCACTTGCCTTGAGCTAAAGAGCTGAGGGACAGCACCCAGGCCCAGAGTTCAAGCACCAAGACCAAAAAATAAATAAAAAATAAAAATAAGTAATTAAGACCTATGATTAGAAAGATGAAATAACATAAAAGTAAGATTAAAAATCATGAAAGTATAAAGTAAAATAAAATACATAAATAAGACAAAGTAACATGACTAACCAATAAAAAATAGAATACTGACCCTTGATTTTTATACATTCTTTATACAATGAAGTTCTTTTCTCTAAATCTCTCTACACATCCTCCAAGATTATCATAAAACCAAACATGTGATATCATGCATTGGTAAACACTCAGTTAAAGACACCAAGAATAGTTCTTCAGAACCACAGATTGCTTCCTAAAAAGGAAAATAAACATTGTTCAGAGAGGAGAAGGAAGGAAGCCTGTGGAGACTGGAGACAAGGAGGGATAAGCAGAGCTCTCCAGAGGGATGGCTCACCACCAGAAACACCACAGAAGAAGGAGTAAATTGCCCAAACTTTAAAATCACAAAAGATGTCTGATCTCTGATAGAGCATGCACACAAGAAAAGAATAATGCATATACTATTCTCAAAAACAGATCACTTCTTGAACTGATGAGAATGACAAGAAATGAAAAGTAGTCTTGGAAGACACAACGGGAGAAAATTTTTAATGGAAATAAAGGGACAAAATGATCACACTTTGGAAATAAAGGATGACAAAATCTCAACATTACCTTTCATTTCTCCACTCACAAATTTTACTACGTACAAAAAGTAGAAAGGAAATAACACTGATCCTGATGCATTGTATTCATAAACTGATTGGTTATATAGCACCTCCTTTATACAGCCACTTAAAGATAATAAAAAATTAAAAATATTTCTAAGATGTATCAGCACTTCAACAATCACTGCAAATAATCACAAGAACAAATATGTGGAATCATGTAAATGTCCACAGATAGATAAATGAATAAATAATTTGTATATAAATGCAATGAAAAATTAAGTCCTTATTTATGTGGAACTAAAAATATCTCAGATCAATATTAAAAATCGAACTAAAAGCTATAATGAGGGTGATGGACAAATGATCAAAAGACAGAAAATTTCAGTTAAACAAGAAGAATCACACACACACACACACACACACACACATATACACTATAAGGGGGACTTATTGGAAAGAAGGGGAAAGGAAGGAGGGAGAAGGATAAAATTAAGAGTAAGAATGAGTAAATCTGATCAAAGTACATTAAAGACATATACAAAATTAATTTCCTTATGATGTGCAATCACTCTATTGTAAAAATCATGAGCAAAAATAATCATAATCAAATTGATAAGCCAATTAACACAGAAGAAAATCTATTCACAAATTTTACTCATGTAACTATAACCCCTCTGTAAGCATGTTTACAATAAAATAAAATTTTAAAAAAGAATCTATAATACAACATTGTAGCTAGAGTGAATTAAGGCATAGTACAGGAAGTGAAGCTGTGGCTTAAGTGGTAGAGCACTAGCTTTGAGTGAACAAGCCAAGGCCCTGGTTTCAAGCCTCAGTCCCAGCTCAAAATCAAAATAAAACAAAAATCACAACACAAAAAAATACACAATGACACAAGTTAAGCCACCCAATTTTCAAAACCTCCACCTGGGCCACTATCAACAGGAGGCTTCAAACACATTCATTCATGATGGTCAAACAGTATGGTGGCTTACAGATGACCACATAGCAATCAATACAGGTCAGTACCATCAGAAGAAAGACCTCAGCACCCCCAAATAAGAGTGGTATGAAGAGCTGTAAGCTACAAGCTGGGAAAGGAAATCATCTTTTTCAAAGTAAAGCTGTGAACATCTTGGGGGAAACCACAGTGACACAAAATACATCCAAGAGTGATCCGTAGGTGAAGAAAAAGTACATGAGGAAGCCTAAGGAAGTTGCTAGCAGTAACAGTAACAACAATGTGTGGGTTATCCTTCATTGTCACAGTGTAATTGAGATGAGTAAAACCATGAATAAGAATGGTTTCTGTCTATCTAGATCCTGTGGGAAGATCAGGAGAATGTATTCTGTGACATTATTGTTTTGCCTTGTTTACTTTTCTTTAACTTTTCAGAGATTAGCGCTCAGGAGAACAGAACCTAGCATGAATATTATGTGAAGAGGAACATTTTGGAGTATATTTTCATCATTATCCCCCAGTGTTGAATACACAGTAAACATTTAATAAGTATTTGTTAAGATCCTACCTATAGTCCAAGCTACTCAGGAGGCTGAGATCTGAAGATCCCAGTTTGAAGCCCAGGCCAGAGAGGAAAGTCCATGAGACTTCTATCTCCAGTTAACCACCAGAAAAGCCAGAAATGGAGCTGTGGCTCAAGTGGTAAAAATGTGAGCCTTGAACAAACAAGCTCAGGGATAGCACCTAGACTCCTAGTTTAAGCCCCAGGGCTGGTATCAAAATAAATAAGTAACAATAATATAATCACCATCATCTGTTGATTATCTATCAAATAGATGTCTAGACCTTTCCTGAACAATTTTATATCTCCTCTGAAAATTTTGTTCAAGGCTAAGAGATCAATGGCTGTATCTACACCTTACATGAGTGTTTATACAAAATAATAATGGTCAAACATACAATTAATATTTATACTTACAGTAAGTCTTTATATAAAATATGTCATGTCAACAATATTGAACAGGAAAGTGTTTTTGCTACCAACAAACTTACTTTTTACTGATGAGGTAACTATAGACATAGGAATAGTCAGTGTCAGTCTGTTGGACAGTTAGTATTTGTTGGAAATAATTTTGCACCATGATGTGTAAAGGACCAAAACTAACACCTGATAAATACATTTGCATTCCAGAATACAATAGTACTCACATCATTTTATTTCACTTTTGGAGGCATAGGCTCTTCAGATGGCCCCAAACATACTAGATATCTATTTTCACAGGTACTGGAATTACAGGCATGTGCCAGCACACCTGGCAATAGTAACATTTTTCAGCACATACAGTGTCCTGTACCATCAGAATTTCCAAAACTGAAAATACAGAGATTAAGCTAGACATGGAATAGCTACAGAAAGTTGCCGTGCTGATAGAAAATGAACATTAAAATTCTTCAATCACCCTTGGGCTTCCCAAAATTTACTTAAGTATTACATGAGTTGACTTCTCATTAATTTTGCTGATATGGAGGTTTCAAATGTATTTTTTGTTTTTATTTTTTATTTTTTTGTGAAAATACCATATAGGGGGGTTTCGATTACATGGGCAAGGTAATGAGTACATTTCTTATCAAGCATTGTTGCCTCCTCCTTTGTTTCCCTTTCCAATCCCTTCCCATTTCCCCTGCCCCCTCCCCCGTCCCCCGCACCAAAGTTGTAAAGTTAGTTTTTCGACATAACATCTTGTACATCTCAATGTTGCAATGGGTCCACCTTTATCCCTATTTAAACTATTTGTTTTTTCCCTTCCCTTCCACAAATTATACCAACATCAAATACAGTGAAAACAGGGGTTATACCATGGGGGAGGGACATACAAAGCAACAAAGAAATCATCTTATAAATACGTTACAAACAATACCAAGAAAGAAAAAACATTTGAATCCTTATCTTGGGGTTCATTTCGCCTAACATCAACTTATCTGACTGTTTCTGCTTGTCTCAGACATATACTAGTTATTTTTTAAAATCTCATTTCAATATATAGTAAAAAGATAAACTTTAAGGGGATCTTAATTTTGTTCTTTATTTTTACAATGATAAGTACTTGTATCTTTTATTTTTCTTCAGTAATTTTTTTATAAGATTGACCCCATTCTCAAAGGATAATTTCACCTTTGATAGCTTCGTAAAAATAGAGTATTCTTAGACAATGCATGGAATTTATGTAATCTTTTGTTAGAAATAATAGCCAATTTGTGGTATTTTACTGTAGAATGTAAATGTTCAGGAAGGGAGATGCATTCTGATGGCATTTGTAACTAGTTTTCTACCCCAGAGTTTTTTCATAGCATTTTTCATCTCTGAATTTCTCAAGGTGTATATTAAAGGATTTAGCATGGGAGTAATGATCGTAAAAACTACACTTATGGATTTATCAATGGGAAAGTTGGAAACTGGTCGAACATAGATGAAAATACAAGGAACAAAAAAGAGGACAACCACTGTGATATGGGAGCCGCAGGTGGACAGGGCTCTGCGCCTCCCCTCCTGACTGTGAGATTTTAGGGAGTTTAAGATGAATCCATAGGAGATGAGTAGAAGGACAAAAATGACCATACAGATGGCTCCACCATTAGCAACCACAGTGAGGCCTATTAGATAGGTGTCAGTGCAGGCAAGTTCCAACAGTGGGTACATGTCACAGATGAAGTGGTCAATGATGTTGGGACCACAGAAAGGAAGATTGTACACGAAGACAAATTGAACCACAGAGTGAGCAAACCCTCCAACCCAGGCTATTACCACCAGGAGAATGCAGACCCGTCGATTCATGATGGTCAAATAGTGCAGTGGCTTACAGATGGCCACATAGCGATCATAGGCCATCATCACCAGAAGGAACACCTCAGCACCCCCAAATAAGTGCTCTATAAACAGTTGGCCCATGCAAGCTGGGAAGGAAATGGTTTTTTTAGAGCATAGTAAGTCTACAATCATCTTGGGTGAAGTAGCAGTGGAATACACAGCATCCATGAGTGACAGGTAAGCAAGGAAGAAGTACATGGGGGAGCCCAAGGAAGGACTGGCAATAACAGTCACCACGATGAGCAGGTTGCCCACCATTGTCACAATGTAAATGAGTGAAAACAGGATGAATAAGGCTTTTTGCACATCGGGATCCTGAGTGAGGCCCAGCAGGACAAATTCTGTGACATTGTTCCTCTGGCCCATTTATTCTTCTATAAGGCATGTAGGATGAAAGCTCAGAACCTGCCGTAAAATTGTGGACAAGATCATGAATCCATTTTTCTCCTAAAGCATATTCCCATTTTTTCTCCTACAGTGGTAAGATCACATTAAACATTAAATCATCGAGTTCTTCCAGAAAGCCCAATATTCTTTCCCTTGGCAATTGTGTAACCCTTCAGATGATTGTGCTTGAGGCAAAGAGCTTAAAAAGTATCTCTGTGTCTTATAGTTTATACAAAAGAATAGCCAAACACACAAAAATCATATATTAATGACCCCTCGTTTAAACTAACAGGTCATGGCAAAAAATTCAGCAATGGTGTCTAGAGAATTTTTTTTTACTGTCGACACATCTACCTTGTCTTGAGGATAGATTAACTCTCATATACAAGAACTCCATGTGTCTGTTTGAGTTGTTACTAATTGTGAGGCCTAACTTTGATCTTAATATATAACACATATATGATATATAATACTTAACATTATTATATATTACATTTACTTTTATTTTTATATATTGTGATGCATTATATTTTATATATCATATATTTATTATATATAATTATGTGCAAAATTATATATTACTATATAATATATAAAATATTTGATCAATATATAATTAAAATACCTCACTGAATGAAATGTCTCACTGAATCCAATTTCATTCCACTTTGCATTAGGGAGTCCTTCTTTACTGAGTCAAAGAATTCTCAGTCTTTCTCAAGTGCTCATTAAATTTCAAGGCATTTAGGAGTTAGATCATATCAAATAACTAGACAAGTATTGAGGATATTTCTGCCTACAGAAATTGCTTGCTATGATTATGACTGTCAGGTGTTCCAGGAAGAATTATTCTATCCATGACATCCAGGCTTATATCAAATTTGTAATACATTTACCTTCATTACCCAGAGCTTTCAGCAAATTCTTTTAATAAATCTGAACAAACTCAGGGCTTTGCCTAACTAATTCATTCAAACATAGTATGCTTTCTCTCAGAATTCTTGGTGTAATCTGGAGAGTGTGAATGCATACAACAGAAACAGAAACAAGGTAGTAAACAGTATGCATGGTTGTATACATAAGATTCTAAGTCTTAGTTCTCATATAGGAAACTTTAGTGAGTGGATTCCAAAAATTATCATTATCAAGAGAAAGTTCAAATTCATTGTGAGAAAAAAGAGGGTTGAGTTTGTTTCTAAAGGTAAATACAAATATGTGTCAGTTTGAACATTAGAAAAAATTGTGACTGAAGACAATTGAAGAGTGCTTTTCAATCCAACCAGCTACAGGAATTTGCAGGCAGCCCAAATTTTACTGAGTAGATATTTCCAGGTTTATTTTCATTACTTGTAACACACCAATCAGGAGTACCTAGGGTATAGAGACTATTGTGACCCAAATAACAATGTTAAGTTTCACAGTCATTGTGTACTGAGATAGAGCAAAGAGACCCTGGAGGGAGGTATGGGGGGGGATTGGAACACAGTGCTAAAAAAATGAGGATTCTAGGACTGTATGGCTTGTGTTAAACTGCCAGGTTAAAACACTTGTTATGTACACAACCTTAAGCAACTCAATACAAATCTGTGTGTATCTGTTTTGTGTTTATACTGTAAGCCACACATCCTATCTAGTCTTTCTATGACTTTTGTTTATATTACATTCAGATAGTGCTACTAGATACCTGAAAAATCTAGCTAAAAAATGTCTGCTATTACTACTCTTGGATGTTTTATTGTGAATATGAATCAGAATAATGCATCAGGAGGTTTGTCAATTTAATAAGACCACAAACACTTTCAGGATATAACACCAATCACTCATGCCTACCTTTTGGGCCATAATATGGAATGTACTCATTAGGAAATATTATTGGGTTAAATGAACGTAAGAGTAAAGCTTACCTGTGAATGAATATATTTTGACTAGAATCCAGCAGAAAGGCTCCATGCACAGGATCTGGTGGCAGATGAGGACAGGTGCAGAGAAAGTCTGTGATTTCCTTAGAAGCCATCTGTTAGGATTCTTCTGCATGTCTTACACCTGCTACAACTTCCATTTGATTCAGAAAGTCTGTCATCACTAAAATTGCAGAGTGATAGAGGCACACACCTATGGAAGAACATAAGTCTGCAGCATAGTCCATGACAAATTTTCTTTGGGTTATATTTTACTTTCTGCCTTGTGTTTTCTCCATCATCAAGATTAAGCTAGACCAGGACAACCATCCTGTGGGTTGGCTTCACCATTTACTTAATTGAGTAAAATCTGTATACAAATTGATAAATGATGTCTAGTATTTAGTTTAGTTTTCTAATACCTAATGATTAAGCTAATGCTTAATAAAATTTAGCACAGGAATTTTTCAAACAATATTATTCATCTTCTCAGTTCATCCCAGGAATCAAGGACTTCTGCAAATTTCTTTAAGCATCGATAAAAGTAAAAGTAGACACCTGGTGGTCTATTTATCAGCTGAGAGGTACTCCAGATGTGGGATGAATTAGTTTCCAAGAAACTTATTGATTATACCAGGAAAGGAGTTCTTAAATTTATATGAGCAGGTATAGCCTAAAGCCTTTAAAATCATCCATAATTTATAAGGAAGAGACTAGAAGGTGGTTAGAAATTATTAGAATATTTGGAACACATTCAAATAAAGTAATCTCTCATGAATAGATTTCTTCCCTTGTATAATCCCTGAAGGATAAAGATTTGGATCTTGTCAAGAGTAAAGAATGGACAAACTAGAAAAAACATCATGTGACATGGAAGTTTCTAAATTTAAGTTTCTTGATTTAAACCATGAGTTTTATGTTATAAAAATTTATATAGAAATATTATTAAACTGGACTTGAGAGAAAGACCATTCCCAGAATATACTAGCTGATTAAAAAATGAAATACTCAAAGAGCCAATAACCCAATCAATAAATGGGCAAATGGGCTAAATAGATATGTCTTGGAAGATGAAGTTCAAATGGCCAATACATTCATAAAGAGGTGCTCAATGTCTCTGGACATACAAGAAATGAAAATCAAAATGATAGTGCCAGTGGTTCAGTCCTGTAATTCTAGCTACTGGAGAGGTTGAGATCTAAGGATTACAATTAAAAGAGAGTGTTCAGGGAAGTCTCAGATGCTCTTATCCCCAATTAACCAGCAAAAAGCCAAAAATTGAGCTGTAGCTCAAGTAGTAGTCTGTCAGTCTTGAGCCAAAAAGCTAAAGGCTAACATACAGGACCTGAGTTCTAGCCCCAGCATCAGCATACAGCAAACAAAACAAACATTGAAATTCCATCTAAACCCCAGATAGAATGGCCATCTTGAAGAATATATATAACTTACATAATTTATGCAAATGCCAAAGGGATGGTAAAACACTGTTGAGGTGACTGTAAATTAGTATAAATCTATGGAAATCAATATGGCGATTCCTCACAAGCTAAAATTGAACTATCCTAAAGTCCAGAGATCCCACACATGGGGGCATCTATCTGAAAGTTTGTAAATAGGATACAACAAAGGCATCTACACACCCATGCTCAATGCAGAACTGTCCACAATAGCCAAGTCATAGAAATATCCCAGATGCTCTACAATGGATGAATGGATTTTTAAATGTAGTTTCTATGTGTGTATGCCTGTATGTACAGACTTTTATTGAGTTAGCAAAATTTCATCTCAATAAATAATATAGTCATGATGGTTCATGTCTGTAATTCAAGTTACTAATAGTATAATTAGAAAGTTTGAGGAAAATATTGAATTTCTGAAACATGACCTACATTACAAAGAATTATAAGGGTAACCTTATAAGTGGTTGAGTGATTTCCTACAAGTGTGAATTCCTGAAATCAATATCACAGTAGCAACAATAAATAATAACAAAATAAAATAGGATAATGGGAAAATACTGAAAAGTCAGAAATTAGAAAAGGCCAAAAACTAATGTCAGATAAAACATTAGTAGCAAGAATGTCAAATTAAAATCACAAGGAAAAGTCATATACTGTTAAAATCATAAAAATACCAAACATCTCATAAGATCAGGCATTGGCAAGCTGAGTGATAGTATGAATGCTGGGATGATTGAAATGACAACATAGACTAACAAAAAGTGGAATATTAGTTTTATTTTCATCTTCTAGTAGTTGTACTCAACAAAGTAGTAGATAACCACGATGATTCTTGATCAGTATTACCAATTTCATCATTCTCTCCCAACCCTCCTAAACCCACTCCTTCCCTGCATTTTCTTAATTTTGTAGAATGTACATTGAATTCTATAACTGCATTTTCACCCCTTTCCTCTCATCTTTTAACAATTCCCCACATACACCCTGCTCCTTCATCCCATCATCCCCCTTTCGAATACATTTCTTGATGTTTATTACATCATTTAGCCAGGCATCAATGGCTCATGCCTGTAATCCTAGTTACTCAGATCTGGTTACTGAGATCTGGGGATCACAGTTCAAATCCAGTTCAAAGCCAGCCCAGGCAGGAAAGTCCGTGAGACGCTTATCTCCAATTAACCACCAGAAAACCAGAAGTGGAGCTGTGGCTCAAGTGGTAGAGCGTTTGACTTGAGCTGAAAAGATCAGGGACAGTGCCCAGACCCCAGAGTTCAAGCAAGAAAAGAATTACATCATTTGAGTTCTCCCCTGAATCTGCCACGGTCTAGTTGGTTCACGTGTGTACACTTAGAAATCACCCTGAAGTATATATTTATATACTTACAAATGAGAGTTTTCACATGTGAAAGAAAGACATATATCTTTCTCTTGACTTACTTTGCTTAACACATACTTTTTTTCAGGTCTTTCCATTTATATGTAAATGATGCAATATCATTCTTTCTAAAGGATAAGTAAAAGTCATTGTGTATGTACACCACATTTTCTTAATTCATGCATTTATTGAGGAACCTCTGGGCTGATTCCATACGTTGGCCATGGTAAATAATGTTGCAATGAACGTGCTAGTACTGGTGGCTTTACTGTAGCCTGTTCATAATCTTTAGGATAAAGGCCAAAAGTAGAATAAAAATAGGTCTTAGTGTATTTCTATGTTTAGCTTTTTGAGGGAGCTCCATGTTGCTTTCCAGAGTAGTTGATCAAGTTTACATTCCCACCAACAATTAGTGTATTAGGGTTTCTTTTTTTGCACCTCCTCATCACATATAAAATCACCATAGAATGACTCTATTGCAATAGAAGCCTCAGTAATTATGAAATTCATTGGGATATTTCTGAAAAAATACCGACAAATTATATGAAATCAAATAAATAGATACAGAAATGTGCTTGGAACTTATTACTTAATGAAACAAGTCATACAACACACACTGACAAGTATGTCGGGGATGATGAACTCTATTATTTATTGTTGCTTGGACAGTAAACAAGTTCAAAGTCTATCAAGGCAATTTGGAGATTTCTCAAGAGAAAAACTAAACTTAGAACCATACTATGATCCAGTGATTACCACTCTTAGGTATTTATCCAAAAGATTATAAATCAGGATATACTTGAAAGATATTCCATTTTGTACCATTGTAAATCTATTCAGTCACCTATAATGTAATGATAGTCCAAGATGGCTGCATTATATGAAATTTTAAAACATATTTCAAAACAAATTATTTAGATACATAACTAAAGAAATGCAGTCAAACAGAACATATGTAAAAAAACTTACATATTTCTTTCATTCATCATCATGAAAAGTAGTAAGAAACTCAACTGCTTACCAAATAATGACAAAGATGTACGTGTAAATGGAGATAAGAATAAAAAAATATGCTTACAACTCAGATTAGTTTTCTGCAGCATAAGGGCTACACAGAAACAAAACTAGAAATAATTTTCATCATCAGTTGCTCTACAAACTAAAAAAATTCTTCAGGGCTAATATCTCAATTTATTTGGTTTGATTTCATTTGAGTTGTGTGTGTGTGTGTGTGTGTGTGTGTGTGTGTGTGTGTGTGTATGTGAGAGAGAGAGAGAGAGAGGGAGTCACCCTATAGAACTCCAGCTAGCCTTGAATTTGCAATAAGCCCACCACAATTTCCAACTATATGGAATAAAGCCTAACTCTACTAATTTCTCTAATGAATATATGCCATGGGATTTCAGAATCTGCAAATATATATGAATTGATATAACTAGGAAAGTGATCACAACACAATATGTACAATGCAACTACAAAATGTAGTCATGCAGACAGAATAATAAATAATGGTAATTAAAAATCTGAAATCACATATCTTTAATTTTTCATTTAGAATAATTTGCTTACTCATATGACATTTCTAGTATATGATTACCACAAAATTAAAGAAATATATTTTCCACTTGCCTTAATCATTTCTTTTTTCCATTCTTTCATTCCAAACATTTACCTAAATATTATCCAAAGTATTTTCTCATGAGAGTTTTGAAACACAGTTTATATTCTACTTTAATGGAAAAATTCATCTAAACTTTCATGTTCATAAATGATTAAGCAAACAAAGCATCAGTTTGAGCTTAGTTGTATATTCTGCATTTTATGTTTTATAATATAACTACCTATACATTTAATACAGTCCCCTAGTTTTCTATAAGATCCATCTTAATCTCAAAGAAAATTATTCTTTAATTTCTTTGTAAAAGTAAAATAAAAACCTTTTCTACACACTATACTGAGATAACTACCACAGCTCTTATAAAAACAAACTAGAGTTTCTGCTTCCAATTTAATAGCAATTGTATTCAATGTGGAGGATGCATCCTTACTCTGTCTTTAGCTGAATTTCTGCACCAGAGCTTTTTCATCGCGTTTTTCATCTCTAAGTTTCTCAAGGTGTATATTAAAGGGTTCAACATGGGTGTGATGACCATGAAAATGACACTAATGGACTTGTCGATGGGAAAGTTGCACACAGGTCGAACATACATGAAAATACAGGGAACAAAAAGCAGAACCACCACCGTGATGTGGGAGCTGCAGGTGGACAGGGCTTTGCGCCTCCCCTCCTGACTGTGAGTCTTAAGATTGTTCAGGATGACGCCATAGGAGATGAGGAGAAGAATGAATACCACCATACAGATGGCTCCGCCATTAGCAACCACAGTGAGGCCTATGACATAGGTGTCGGTGCACGCGAGTTCCAACAGTGGGTACATGTCACAGATGAAGTGGTCAATGACATTGGGGCCACAAAATGGAAGACTGTACACAAAGGCCAGCTGAACCACAGAGTGTCCAAATCCTCCAACCCAGGCCACCACCAACAGGATAATACAAACCCGCCGATTCATGATGGTCAAATAGTGCAGTGGCTTACAGATGGCCACATAACGGTCATAGGCCATTATCACCAGAAGGAACACCTCAGCTCCAGCAAAGAAATGCTCTGTGAAGAGCTGGCCCATGCAAGCTGGTAAGGAAATAGTCTTTATATCAGAGAGAAGGTCAATGATCAATTTGGGTGAAACAGCTGTGGAATAGCCAGCATCCATGAGAGAGAGGTAAGTCAGAAAGAAGTACAGAGGGGACCCTAAGGAGGGACTGGCAATAACAGTCACCACGATGAGCAGGTTGCCCACCATTGTCACCATGTAGATGAGTGAAAACAGGACAAATAAGGCTTTTTGCCCACCAGGATTCTGAGTGAGACCCATAAGAACAAATTCTGTGACATTGTTCCTCTCTGTCATTATGGACTCTTCTGTCAGGCTGGCTTCAGAGATGAGACATCAGGAGATCATTACCTGTCAGGACATTGTGAAGAGGACCATTAGTTCAATTCGCCATGCTGCGTGTCTTCACCTACATCTACTCCATTGGTGACACCACATTACAAAAGTTATTGTTTGTCTAGCTCATGTTACAACTATCCCTTTGTCTTCACAACTCCTCTCAAATTATTTCATTTGGCTTCCAAGTCTTTAATGTTTCTACCTCTAATGTTGAGTGCTACTTCATGTTGAAGAAAAGCTAAAAGGTGCATGATAATTCATACATTCAATATCTCATTTATAATAGGTTGTATCTCACACACAGCCTGGTTGTGGTGTAAAAGGATTTACTACAATTAAATATTTTTTTCTTTTGTGCAATTGTTTCTAACATATTTATAAGATGATTTCTATGCTGCTTTGTATGTCCCTCCCCAACGGTATAACTCCTGCTTTCACTGTATTTGATGTTGGTATAATTTGTGGAGGGGAAGGGCAAAAACAAATTGTTTAACTAGGGATACAGGTGGACCCATTGCAACAATGAGATGTACAAGTTGTTATGTCAAAAACCGAATTTACAACTTTGGTGGGGGAGAGGGGAGGATTGAGTGGAGGGAAGGGAGGTGCTATGGGAAGGGATGGGAAAGAGAAACAAAGAGGAGACAACAATGGTTGATAAAAAATGAACTCGCTATCTTGCCCATGTAATTGTAACTCCTCTGTATGGTATTTTCACAATAAAAAATAAAAATAAAAAATCCATCTTTCTTCAAATATCTGAATAGATATCAAATATGTCAAATGTCAAATATATAAATAAACATTGCCGCCTCTCTAAGTTTGTAGTATTCATGAGTAATGGTTTTCAATATGACCTGTGAAGTATCAGAATATAACTGTATGATGTTTTATCCCACTGTATAAAATTACATCCACTGGACATGGTATTTGGTGTATCATGTCTTAAGAGACGTTCAATCTTTATTAAACCTCATTCTATTGGCTTGTAATCTCAGCTACTTGGAAGGATCAGAGAGGAAAATTGAGGTTTCAAGTCCATCACTGGCAGAAAAGTTCAGGGGCCTCCACTGCAGGCCATAGCTGGCTAGGTGGGAAACACCTGTCATCCCAAGCTAGAAAGGAGCCTGAAACTGGCCTGCCAAGGCTTGAAAGGTCTGAGAGATGCCACCTCTATGGAGGGGAACCCAATACAGCAATTCATGCCTGAGAGTTAGGTGATGAAAGAAAGCCTAAAATATAGGTAGCTTGTGGCTCAGGCACATGCCAGAGCAGAAAGCAAGATCTATTCCAAAAATAACCAATAAAAAGTTGAGTTTCAAGTTTGATTCACTAATGTTGTAGCAGCCTAGCAAGCATGAACCCTGAAATCAAATTCCGCTATTACCCCAAATAAAAAATCTCAAGGTGGTAGTGTTTGAACTGTGTCAGCATATAAGTGCATGGGTGTTTAGCACATTGATGCCTAGAGCAGTTACTTCTTGGACCTGTGATATTTTTCAGGAACTGTCATTCTGTCCACTGCAAACTTGTTTGTACTCATTTCATAACACATTTTATAGTCACTATCCTGATTCTCTGTGCTTTTTAAATTAAACTGGATTCCTGACTTTTTTCAGTCATGGGTCTTGAACTTTGGGCCTGGGTGTTGTCCCTCAGCTCTTCAGGTCTAGGCTAGCTCTCTACCACTTGAGCCACAGCACCACTTCCAGCTTTTTCTGCTTATGTGGTACTGAGGAATCGAACCCAGGACCTCATGCATGCAAGGCAAGCGCTCTACCACTGAGCCACCTTCCCAGCCTTTGGATTCCTGACTATTAACAACTATTGAAGTAGCATCTAGTTTGTAAGGAAATCATCTTTGTCAGATCTTTTGGGGAAAGTTAGTAATAAGAATGGAAAAAAAATTACGTTGAAAGGAGAAATAGTGGATATTGGTTCATGGTTCATACATTAGACTTCCTAAGTCTTACTGATCAGAATAGAACAGCAGTTTGTTTATAGGGTTAATTGGGTGGGGAGGCAGGGGGAGGATAGGAAGGGGAAACAAAGGAGGAGGCTACAATGCTTGATAAGAAATGTACTCATTATCTTGCCCATGTAATTGTAACTCCTCTGTACAGTATTTTCACAATAAAAAATTAAAAAAAGAATAGCACAATCCCAATAGAAGGCCACTCATTTGAGTTACTTTCTATACATAATTATAATTATGTATGTGTCTATTTGTGTATAAAGATGAAAAATACAATTGGATAATTTCAATATCCTGTGTATTCAATCTGCCTAAAACAGTTCAGCCATGACTTTTCAACTCTGACAATATTTTTATATTTTATAATCAAGTATAAACTTTCAAGTGTATTCTTACTTCTTATAAAAAGTCAGCTAATATTAAAGGTACAGTCATGCCATAACTGGAGTAGCCAAATTTAATAGTGTTGTTTATCAGCCATCAACTTAAGACTCACAGATAGAGAGAGAGACAGAGAGAGAGATGGAGAGACAGAGAGCAAGAGAGAGAAAAGGAGAGAGTCATAATGCACAGTGCTACATATCTGGATAAGTAGGGCTCTAGATCCTCATAGCTAATGTTCAATCACCTGCTTGGCAGTCTGAGATGTCTCAATAGAATTCCATGTACATGTTTCATAAGCTTTTTATCTTGGGGACACATAGTATCTACCATGTTTCTTTAGTTTCGATGGCATGTAAATAGTTGCTAGAACCCTGCAACTACAAAATATATATATTTATATTTATGTATATAATATATAAAATATATATATATATTTCTAGCTTATTACATACTTTCTGGCAGAATATTTACCTGTGAAGAAATACATTTTGGCTAGAAGTCAGCAAGAGGATTCCATGCACAGGGATTTAGTAGTAGAAGAAGAAGTTGGTAGGGAGGGTCTAGATTTCTGTAGGAGCCAGCTGTTATGAACATTCAACATGTCCAATTCCCATCGCTGCTTCCACTAAAATAGTGTTTTCCTAAGTCCATTCTTTTAAAATCAAAGGCATTCCCGAATCTCTCCACTCTCATTCTACAAAATGGAGAGTTTCTGCAGCCTTCTATATATACTACATAGAAATATACATTATATAAAAACACCATGCAAGACTAGATAGCAGCTGAAGATCTATTCCAGCACAGCAAATGAGTTTGCAAAACAAATCGCTTCACTCTTCTTCCAGGGAGATTTCTTCCACTTTTATGTTCAGATACAGCCTATGACTTTTTATAAATCATCATTCTTTTACATGAGAGCAATTATAAGGTGATTGTAGATTGATTTATTGGAATAAGTGGAACAAATTCAAATGAAGCAATTCCTCATTAACAGGAAGTAATTCCTAGTTGGTTCATCCTTGAACAATCCCTAGAGGATAAAGACTTAGGTCTTGCCAAGATAAAGTAACTAACTTCCAAATTATATGAAAAAAAATCTCTAATGAGAATAGATCATTTCTAATCTACAGAAGTTACCCACACATGGTTTCCAATTATGAGACAGATGATAGATAGATATACATAAATTTATGCATATATACACACACACATATATGTATATATATGACAAATAATAGTTAAACTAGCTCAAAATGTTCCTCCTTACATAGCCACACCACCGGATAAGACAGGATTACATCATCATGATAAAGCAGCAAATAACAAAGGAAAAGTTCAACACAATTATCAATAAATAAAGACTTCAAAGTAGGAACAAGGAGCCATTGGTTACAGAATGGTGGTGGTTACAGAATGGTGGTGTTAGCAGTCTCGGAAACAAGATTCATCTTTTATACACACACACACACACACACATACACATGCACACACACACACACACACACACACACACACACACATGCATACACTACAAATACAACTGTGTTTGCACTGGAAAATGTAAACACCATCCTGGGTTCTGAATCTGGATAATAAATCCAAGGTGTCTTGACTGATTGGCCTGCAGTTGTTAGAGAAGAAAACACTGAGGATGATGGGTCACATGATCAGAGTCAAAGCCATCTCCCAAAGCAAAAGCAGATATGAGTAAGTCTAGATCAGACCAGAGCCATTTGCTCAAGCAGATACAACTTGGAAAAATGATTGATGGGTAAATTCAGCTGTGAATTGTTTGCTATTAGCAAAATCCATTAATTTTACTATAAGAAAAAAAGTCAAAAGAACTCAAAGTATTTTTAAAATAAAATTTTCAGGCATAATTATGGTCTAAATAATAGTGTTACATGGTACATGTATGAATAACAAAAATAACAAATAAATCAAATTAGCATATCACCTCATATAAACTACCTATTTTTTCTCTTATTGTCAGGAAAGAACAGCTGTAATTTACTCATGTAACCAAATTCCTGAGAACAATTCACCATTGTAATCCTCTTACTGCTCATCCTCTGCCTGCTAAGTGATATCATTTGCTATACATTTCCCAACTTTCTCTGTATCATACTCCTTCACATCCTAATATCTCTTTTTACTTCTTTTCTGGATTCCCACATATATGTAAGATTATATAAAAGTTTTCCTTTCTGTATCTGACATGAATTACTTATCCTAATGTTCTCTAGCTCCATCCATGTTCTGAAAAATGTGAGAATATGCATTTTTATTGTTATTGTAGAGTTGATATCAGAGGGGTTGCCATTATATATGAATCAGGTAATGAGTAATGAATACATTTCTTTTTAAACTATGTCTTCCCTTCCCTCAATCTCTCCCAAATTTTCCCTCTCATCCCCGCCCACAAAATGTACAGTTCACTTCCACATAGTGTCTACAGAGTAACACCATTTCATTTGTTCACCCTTTGTTCCACCTTTGTGCTCCCTATTACCCTCCAAAATACATACAAACTAGCAAACAAGAAAAAAGGAAAAGAAAACAAAAACAGCAACAGCAGCAATTAAAAAATCTCTTTTCTAATTATATTAAGTGAAGTAAGCCAGGCCCAAAGAAACGTAGGTCTCATGGTTTCCCTTATTTGCAATAATTAGTATATGTCTGAGTCAAGCAGAAAAGGTCAGATCAGTTGATGTTAGGGAAATGAACCCTAAGATATGTATTCAAATGTTTTTTTCTTTCATGCGATTGTTTCTAACACATTTATAAGATTATTTCTTTGTTGCTTTGTATGTCCCTCCCACATGGTATAACCCCTACTTTCACTGTATTTGATGTCAGTACAATTTCTGGAGAGGAAGGGAAAAAACAAATGATTTAAATAGGGATACAGGTGGACCCATTGCAACAATGAGATGTACAAGTCATTATGTCAAAAACAAACTTTACAAGTTGGGTGGGGGGGAGGAGGATTGAGTAGGGGGGATTAGGGGGGAGGATGGAAAGGGATGGGAAGAGGAAACAAAGGAGGAGGCTACAATGCTTGATACAAAATGTACTGATTATCTTGCACATGTAATTGTAACCCCTCTGTACAGTATTTTCACAATAAAAAAATTTGAAACAAAAAAATCTCTTTTCTTAGAGTACATTTCATAAAATATTATTTTATATGATCATATACACATAGCCATTGAACCTTTGTGATCTGCTCTTATGCATATTCTCCTTTGGCCTCAGGGTGTGAATATCAAGAGACTTATATAATTGATCAAGTCCTAATGTGTGTGTACATATATGTGTATATATACATTCATATACATATATATTCATAACGATTAATATATTATATTAATCACTAAGTATGGTTCCTTGTAGGTCTGTAGGCACATTGTAGCTCTCACCAATGAGGGAAACCATGCAACCAATGTTTCTGTGACTCTGGTTTACTTCACTTAATACAATTTTTTCCAAGACTTACCATTTTCTTATGAATGTTAAAAATATCATTATTTTCTGATGGAAAGCAAAGAATTCCATTGTGTATACAAACCACATTTTCTTGATCCATTTGACCACTAATGGGCAGCTGGGTTGATTCAATATCTTTGCTAAGGTAAACAATGCTGCAATGAATATGGTGGTTCTGGTCACTTTAGTGTGGCCTGGTTTGTAGTATTTGGATAAATACCCATGATTGCTGGATCATAGGGAAGCTCTATGTTTAGACTTTTAAGGAAACTTTGTACTTCTTTCCAGAATGATTAACAAGTTTACATTACAACCAACCATGTAGTAGCATTGAACATTTCTTCATGTATCTATTGGTCATTCTTATTTCTTCCTCTGAAAAGTCTCCTTAAGTCTTTAGTCCATTTATCAGTTGAGATGTTGAGTTTTTGAGAGATTTGGTGGGAGGGGTTAATTTTTTGAGCTCTAAGAATAGTTTAGATATGTGGCCCTTATCTGATCCATAGCTGGTAAAAATCTTCTCCTATTCTGTGGGGTTTCTCTTTATCTTGTTAGCTATGTCCTGAGAATATACTTTTTTATCTGAAGAGTATTTTATTGTTTATGTATATATGTGTGTGCATACATATTTATTTAATACATGCTTTCTTTCCCATTCTTCTATTCATTGCAGTGTCAACTGCTTTAGCCATTGCAGGTAATACTGTAATGAACAGAGACTTTTTGACACTATTAAGTTTTTCTCCTTTCATATGCCCATAGAGGATCAGGTGGCTTTTGACTGGCTCCTAGAGATGAATTGAATATATGCAATGAATAACATTTAATGATACGAAAATAAATTATGTCTCACTAAGCCACAATCATTAATGTGATCAATATTATTAGATTGTGATAGATACCATGAGAAACTACTTCAAAGAGCTTTGAAAACAGTTGCTAGCATCAATGTAGAGCTTACAAAGCACAGTTAGACACAGATCCCAGTGCTTTGACATAGATTTGTCCTGAAATGAAATTTTAGTTTTCCTTTAGACTTAAGGAAGCCATAAATGGAAACACTATCAGGCTATTGAAATTATATGATTTACTCCCTTAAACTACAATCATTGAACCAAGTTGTATATAAACTTCCCCCATGGCAGTATTCATAAAATGACTAAAAAGCACATCACATAGATTTACTCTGGCCCTGGCTATCCACAGAAAACACACAAGAAAGTGAGCTTTTCCCAGGACAATATTTAAATGAAGACTAATTAGTGTTCCAGCTGAGAATTATGATTTTACTATCTGTGATGAACTTAAGGTTCAATTTATCTACTAAGATAATTTGGATAAGAATGAATTGGAACTGTCAAAACGTGGCTAGGAAATGAGTGAGCAGCTTAACAGCTAAAGGAATGTCAAAAGTACTATAAGATAGTCATTAATTTAGGATTATATAAAGCATGGAGCTTAAGTTTTATTGGAAATCTGAAGCACTTACTACATCACACAAAGTATCATGAATGGAACTCCAAGCACTTCCTCACACTCTATGCTGGAATTGCTACTTACTCTTGAAGGGTTCGGGCTATTTTGTTTTATTGGGAGAGCAGGAATATGGTTCATTCTATGAAAATGAATCATCAAATGAATATTTGAAGGGCTGGGAAGTCAAATCCAACCTATCCATATTATAATGAATTTTGTGTCTATGTGCTGACACTGGGCTTGAAATTAAGGCCTCCCACTCCAGCTTCATTTCTTTGCTCAAGGCTGGCACTCTACCACTTGAATCACACCTGCACTTCTCAATTTTGCCTGCTTCATTGAAGATAAAAGTCTCATGGACTTTTCTTTCCAGGCTGGTGTTGAACCTTGATCATCAGATCTCAACTACATGAGTAGCAGAATTAGAGGCATGAACCATCAATGCTTTGCTTATTTCTATTATTATCATTACTATTTGTATTTGCATGTCTAATAATGGAGGAATAAGTTACATATAAACTCTGATACAAGTAATGCTTGATATCAGTAAATACCATAATGTCTGTAATGAATGTGAAATTATACAAGCTATCTCCACAAAATATTGATGGGGATAAAACTGATACAAAGTGTCTACTATTCTATGATTTGCTGCAAAAAGCTGATTTTCCCTTGGTCTGAACTCCACCTAAATCCACACTAAGCAGTGAAATCAGGAAAAACTAAATTTATTTGATGATGCATTTGTGCCATTTGTGGGGGAAAATGCTACTTAAATATAATCATGTCACAAATTTTCACAAACATTTTATAAAGCAAGTTGTGGTAAAAAAAAAAAAAGAAAGAAAGAAAAGCGCAATATATTATGGTAACATTATACTCAAAAATTGGCATTTAATTAGTGAAGAATCTTGAAATGTTCAAACAAAAATAATAAATTCATTAGCCTGATTTGCATAACATATAATGTATATAAAAATGGCATACTCTACACTATAAATATCTACAGTTCTTATGTGCTAATCAAACTTTTCTTAACATTTCAGGGAATGGGAATGCTAATTAATCTGGTTTGATAATTGCACATTATACATAATTATCTAACTGTACTCAATCATAGGTGCAATGAAAATAAAAATAAACCATAAGCATATGTAATAGTAAAAACTAAATTGGAGCAAAAATAAAGATTATATATTTTGGTAGGATTTTTCCTTGAAAATGATAGCTTGCATCTGGTCTTCAGTTCCACATTTCTATGGTGTAGCTCTTCAATTATGGATTATATTAATTTACATAAAAAGCATCTGGTCCCTTTTAGATGGGCAAAGACATGAGACAGATATATTGAAAACTTTGCAAAGGTATTATCAGGTATTTTAAAGTACATAGGAAAATTAATGGGTTGTCTTTATTTTTGAGAAAAATGTATCACAAAGCTTTCCTCCCAGAGAAATACATTATTCCTGAATTTGGAAAGTAAAATTGTGTTTTTACATATCTCCATTCATACTGGGTATATATGTTAGGTGAGAAAATAACCAAGAATTTACATAATTGATTCTGTGAAAATCTGTAATAAACACTATTAATGGTGAAAAAGTATAACTCTAATTTTACAAAGAAACATAAACAAATTAAGTAAACAAATGTAATTGTGGCACATAAATCTTGAGTCCCTACAGAATCATTTTATAGCCCCCCTCATAGATCAATGCTTTCTACGAGTTCTGAATATCTAAGACAAAAATTGATACCCCCAAAATATTAAACCAATGCTTCTCATTATGCAGGTTTTATACCTGCGGAAATTTACTTCCAGTGAAATAATCACACATGGCATTCCTGAAAGGAGCAGCTCATCATTGCAGACAAATGCCACATTTCTCGCACTACTCCTTTTCATTTTTTAGTCCAAAGCTTCTTCATGGCACTTTTAATCTCAGCATTCCTCAGAGTATAGATGAGAGGATTTAACATTGGGGTGATGATAGTGTAAAAGACAGTCAAGGACTTGTCAATGGGCAAGGTGGAAGGAGGTCTCACATACATAAAAATGCAAGGGACAAAGAAGAGGACCACCACTGTGATGTGGGAGCCACAGGTGGACAAGGCCTTGCGCCTCCCTTCCTGGCTGAGATTCTTCAGCGAGTGCAGAATGATTCCATAGGAGATCAGCAAGAGCATGAAGATGACCACACAGATGGCTCCATCATTGGCAACCACCGTGAGTCCAATCACATAGGTGTCTGTGCAGGCCAGTTTTAATAGAGGGTACATGTCACAGATGAAGTGGTCGATCACATTGGGGCCACAGAAGGGAAGATTGTAAACAAAGAGAAGTTGCAGGATTGCATGCAAAAAGCCCCCAATCCAGGCCAATAGCAGCAGCAGAACACACACTCTTCGGTTCATGATCATCAGATAATGCAAGGGTTTGCAAATGGCCACGTAGCGGTCATAAGCCATGACGACCAGCAGCAAAATCTCAGCACCACCAAACAAATGTCCGATAAAAAGTTGGCTCATGCAAGCTTGGAAGGATATCGTTTTCTTCTCATACAGTAAGTCTATAATCATATTTGGAGTAACTGTAGTTGAATAAACAGCATCCATGAAAGATAAATAGCCAAGAAAGAAGTACATGGGGGCATCCAAACTTGGGCTCACCAGCACGGTCACGACAATGAGTAAGTTGCCTGCCATTGTCACAATGTAGATGAGCAAGAACACAACAAATAGTATTTTCTGACCTTGAGGGCTCTGAGTGAGCCCCAACAGCACAAAGTCAGTCACATTGCCCCTTTTTTCCATATGTCCTTCTGATAGCCCTCATGTCAATGGTCAGAAAAAAAAATCATACACAAATACTATTATCAATTAGTAACATGTGAGATCCAGAATAATTTAGTTGTTCATTTTAAAAACAGGTAGATAAGCATTATGCTTTATTATGTTCCAGAACTGTCAGAGATAAGAATACAAGAGATACTAAAATGCCATTCCTTACTTCATTCTTACAGATTAAAAAAGAAAGAAAGAACATATTAGAAAGTTATGTGTGGAAAGAACAGAAGATAGAGAAATGAGTCTCCCATGACAAGCTTTCAACCTTGTAGCCAATAAAATTGTCCAAATAGCTGCATGTCAATGGCTTACTCCTGTCATCCTAGCTACTCACAAGGATGAGATCTGACGATCACAGCCCAAAAATGAAATAAGACAGAAAGTCTATGAGATTCTTACCTCCAATTAACCTCCTAAAAATTGGAAGTAGAGCTGTGGTTCAAGTGTTAGAATGCCTACCCAAAATGAAAACTAAGGGATATAGCACCCAAGTTCTGAGTTCAAGCTTCAGTACTAGCAACCAAAAAAAAAATGTACACATACCATACTATAAACAAAAATAAAGTTTTAAAAGAACGTTCCTGCTGTTCGTTGCATAGCATAATACCTCGCTCAGAATCTTATCTATAAACATACTTTCTGGGTTACTGGTGGGAAGAAACTAGTCAGCCAGTCCAAAGTCTGTGCTGTGATACCTTTTCGTGGGTCTCGTGTGACAACAGCTTCATGGACTTGATGCCAGCTCTGAACGGACAGAGCAGAAGGGCACATGAAGCTTCACTGGACCTTGAAATAGGTCCACCTGGTCAGTTCTCGCCATGCTTGTAAAAACTCTGCTTCATCACACTTCCATAGGAGAGAATGATATTTCTAATCATTGAGATTTTTTAAATGAATACCAGAAATAGTCTCTGAGCTCAGGAATTCTAAGTCTTCATTATGAACAAAAATGCTTGAGATCATCCTTTAGACAAAATTTGCCCTAATCACTCAGAAAAGGGAAGCATTTTGAAGTTAAATAAGGTGAGGTTTGTAAGAGAAGAAAAACCATAAATTTGTGTTTTGTACTAAAGTTCCATATCAATAAAAGTGTGATAATAAAATATCTTTTAAAACTTTTTTCATTCTGACCTGTCTTCATGCATCATAGATGAAGTTCAGATTACCCAAAATATGGAGAAAAATCCTAAATTTACTGAGTTTACCATTCATTTTACCACTTCAAATCCTTAACAACCCAGTCACAGGAATGCTGATATTGACATGCTCTGAGGTAAAGGCAAAAAGTCTGTAAACATCTCATCTGTATTTGAACTTTGGCACATATGCTCGAATCATTGGATGTTGCATCACTAACTCCTTAATTAAATTCATTGGGACCTTAATCATAATTCTGAGGGTAGACTACACTTCTCCAGAGATTGCACAAGAATGACTAGATATAAAAGAAAACCCTTGAGGAACTATGATGAGTGGGAAACTTGAGGTCAAATCATCAACATTGGGAAGTCCAGTCCAGGAAAAAAATTAAACATAAAAACCCTCTTGGTAAAAATCATGACCACAACACAAGTAAACATGATGAGTGAGCTACTCCATCTGAAACTTCTCAGCTGACATCTAAATTGACAACCAGAGTATGGGAAAAACTGACTTCAGAACAAGTCATTAAAAACTTGATTCAAATATAGTTAAAGCAAGATTTCCCTTAAGAAAAGTGTTGCTGCTTCTCACATAGCTTCAAGCAGGCAATTGGTAAATTAGTACTCAAATAGGAAAAGAGAAAAACATATGAGAAATTATTATTCACATTTTAACATTCTAAAACAGTAACTAACACACAATACAATAACACACATTTTTATGCTGTTCCAAAATATTCAATTCATAAATAAAACATATCAAGTATTAAGGAACTCAACCAGAAATTGATACCAAAATACAACTAATTATTATAAATTAAGAAGCAATCTAGGGGCTGGGAAGGTGGCTCAGTGGTAAAGTGCTTGCTTTGCAGCACCCAGCACCCTGGCTTCATTCTTTAGCACCACATAAGCAAAAAAAAGCCAGAAGTGGTGCTGTGGCTCAAGTGGTAAGGTGCTAGCCTTGAGCTGAAGAGCTGAGGAACAGTGCCCAGGCCCAGAATTCAGGCCCCATGACCAACAAAAAAAAGCAATCTACATAAATTTGAAACACAAGAATCTAACTTTTAAACTCCACTGAAATATATTCTACATGTAAAAGCAGCTACAAAGAAATTTTAAACTGCATGATGCAGTAGAGGACAATAGTATCATTTCTATGTTATACTTTTCCAGCTCTGTAGGTGCACAATTGATATATAATCAATTTGGTTTTCATAAGTGACATTGCAAAATGATTACCATAATTAAACTAATAAAACTATCACCTTGGGCAAAAACTGTTTTCTTTGATTTGCTTTTGTGTTTAAGAACGCTGAAGCTATTTCTACTAAATTTTAAATACATAATACATTCTTACCTGTAGCTTGAATGTTGTCATATCAATGCAGAAATCATTTATCTTTTGTATTGAAACTTTATAACTCTCCAGTCATTGCCAAAAACCTTTTGTTCTCTGTTTCCATGAGTTTGACTATTTTATGTGGTATATAAGTAAGACAATGCCTACTTCGACAACTGGCATACAATTATTATAATGCCTTCCAGATCCATATAGAATATTTTTCTCATACAAAGCTAAATAATATTCCATTGTATACATGCTTTACCCATTCATACAGTGCCAGACACTTCATCATATTATTGTAGTGGTTATCCTAAATAATGTAATATTGAACCCAAATGTGCATATATCTAAAGTCCTGTTTTATTTCATTTCAATTAACACAGAAATAAAAATGCTAGATTACACAATAAAAACCGGACCAGGAAATGTGACTCACTTTGTGACATACACTTGTCAATCAAACAAGCAGCCCTTCTTTCAAGTACTAATAACAACAGATAATAATCTCCAAATAAAAAGCATGGATGGAGGTATGGATCAAGTAGTAGAGTGCCTGCCTAGCAAGCATGATGCCACAAGTTCAAACCTATAGCCAAAGAAGAGGGGAAAAATCAACCAGAATTTCTTTTCATCATCAATTATTTCCAACATTAAAAAAACACCTACACTGGTAATATCTCATTTTATTTTGCTCTGTGTTGTTTCACTTTCCTTTGTCTTGTAGTTGGAGACTGCATCTCACCAAGCACTACAAGGAGGCTTTGAACTCCGGGTCCTCTCCCCTCTCTCTTACAGTAAGTGGAAAGATAGAAAGCTTCAAGGTGATGCTAGCTGGACTTTTCTACCTGTTATAGGGGAAATATTGCTATCTCTCATTTGGCTTCCTTAATTTCATGTAAAATGTATTCTAATCTCAAAAGATATTGTTAAGTGGTTTTTTTTCAGTGAAAAGAACCAGATCTAGAGAATGCATTCAGTTGAATAACCTTTTGTAAGAATTCACTGTCTGTCTGATGTTTCTGAATTAAGAACAAGCCTCTTCGCCATGGGAGATGCATGCTTCCTCAACCCGTGGTTAACTGTCTACACCAGAGTTTGTTCATAGCATTTTTCATCTCTGAATTTCTCAAGGTGTATATCAAAGGGTTCAGCACAGGAGTGATGATCATAAACACGACACTGAGGGACTTGTCGATGGGAAAGTTGGAGACAGGTCGCACATAGATGAAAATACAAGGAACAAAAAAGAGCACCACCACCATGATGTGGGAGCTGCAGGTGGACAGGGCTTTGCGCCTCCCCTCCTGACTGTGATTCTTCAGAGATGATAAGATGACTCCATAGGAGATGAGGAGAAGAGTGAAAATGACCACACAGATGGCGCCTCCATTGGCAACCACTGTGAGGCCTATGACATAGGTGTCAGTGCACGCAAGTTCCAACAGTGGGTACATGTCACAGATGAAGTGGTCGATGACATTGGGACCGCAGAAAGGAAGACTGTACACAAAGACTATTTTAACAATAGAGTGTCCAAAACCTCCAGTACAGGCCACCATCAACAGGATAAAGCAAACCTTCCGATTCATGATGGTCACATAATGCAATGGCTTACAGATGGCCACATAGCGATCATAGGCCATCATTACCAGAAGGAAGACCTCAGCACCCCCAAATAAGTGCTGTATAAAGAGCTGACCCATGCAACCTTGGAAGGAAATGGTCTTTTCAGCATAGAGTAAATCCACAATCATCTTGGGTGAGATGGCCGTGGAATACACAGCATCCATAAGTGACAGACAAGCAAGGAAGAAGTACATTGGGGACCCTAAGGAGGGACTGGCAATAATGGTCACCATGATGAGCAGGTTGCCCACCATTGTCACAATGTAGATGAGTGAAAACAGGACGAATAAGGCTTTTTGCAGTTTGGGATCTTGAGTGAGGCCCAAGAGGACAAATTCTGTGACATTGTTTCTCTCTGTCATCCTTTGTCTTCTACAGGGCTTGCATCACAGATGAGGGCTCCAAGGAACACTTCCTGAAATCATGAGCAGTATTTAGAATCCAGTGTGTCATACAAAATATTTTTGTCAATTTTGTCTACAATGCTGAATACATATTAAACTCTTAGTATCAAATAGAATGGTCTTCCAAAGAGGCCATGAGTCCATCCCCTGACATTTCTATTATTTCTCATCTATAGGCCAACAATGAGAAGAGCTCAGCTGATATTAGAAAAGCAACACTTTTTGTAATAGTCCCACAAATATAAAATACTTAGGAGTTAACTAAAGAAGTGAGGGACCTCCAAGATGAAAACCTCAAAAACCTGAAAAAGGAAATCAAGGCAGAACTTAGAAGTGGAAAAACCTCCCATTCTCCTGGATTGGAATAATTAATATCATGAAAATGGCAATAATCCCAAGGCTATCTACAAATCCAATGCAATACCTATTAATATTCCAACCTCATTCTTCAATGACATAGAAGAAGCAATCAAAAAATTCATATGGAACAATAAAAGACCCTGAATAGCAACAACAATCCTTAACAGAAAGAACAGTGCTGGAGGAATATGAATACCAAACTTCAAACTCTACTACAAAGTCATAGTAATCAAAACAGCTTGGTACTGGCACAAGAACAGACCTCAGGACCAATGGAGTAGAATTGAAAACCCAGAAATGAACCCACAGACCTATAGCCAACTAATCTTTAATAAGGGAGCTAAAAGAATTACAATGGAAAAAACACAGCCTCTTCAGTATATGGTGCTGGCAAAATTGGTTAACTACTTGTAGAAAATTAAAGCTAGATCCTTATATATCACCCTGCACCAGAATCAACCCCAAATGGATCAAATACCTCAGAGTCAAAGCAAACACCCTGAAAACATCACAGGAAGGAATAGGAGAAACCCTAGGTCTCCTTGGCATAGGCTGAAATTTTTTTTTCTTTTTTTTTTCTTTTTGTTTATGTGGTCCTGAGGAATCGAGGTCCTGAGGAATCGAGGTCCTGGGCCTCATGCATGCAAGGCAAGCACTCTACCACTGAGCCACCTTCCCAGCCCCACAGGCTGAAATTTTCTTAATAGAAACCCAGAAACACAACAACTCAAGGAAAGGTTGGACAAAAGTGATTGCATGAAACTGCAGAGCATTTGCATGGCAAAAGACATAGCTAGCAAGATCAACAGAAATCCCACAGATTGGGAGAAGATCTTCACTAGTCAAATGATTTTCATTATGGCCAGAGTTTAAAGTAAAACAGACAAATACCCAACAGTTTTTTCATCTATTTAATAAGTCATGGCTTATTATTTATCATACCTTTGTATAGATCTCAGCAAGAAGAGCATGGAGATGCTTCTTGTTGGCAACTTAACTCTCTAAATATATGAGGAGACAAGGTCACCTCTTCTAGTTTGTAGTATTCATGGATCATGTTGTTCAATGTGATCTGGGTAACACTATAAACAACTAAGAAACATTTAACTGAATAAAGTTGCACTCCAGTATTCATAGGGGTCAATATTTCACATATCTACAAAAAAAAAAAAACAACAGCCTTTGTGACTTGTCCATCAAATCGGGATAAATACACTGGACTTGAAGTGTGTCATCAGAGTTCTCAAGCATTTAACATGCTGCTTCCAGGAACAATTTCTTCATATCACATTTTCAGGAACTATAATTCTGTCCTTGTAACCTTAACTGTGTAAATTTTACAATGCGCATCCACTCATTACCCTTATTTTCAGCAAATATTTTTAACTAAACTGAACAATATCATTATTTTTAACAGATATTAGTATTTTCCTGGATTATTTTTTTAAATTCTTTGTGCTAAGACTCCAATAAATGATGGAGAAAATAGAATGTAAAGTGAAAGGTAGTGAATAATCAAGTATAATATATATATATATATATATATATATATATATATATATATATATGGTTTCTGGACATAGTGCTCAAAAATGGAAGGTCACAATATTAAAACTACAACATAATAAACAAGAAAAGACCACTTGTTTTTGTTCTACTTCTAAAGGTAAATATGAGTAAGGTTAAAAGTTTTCACATATAAAGATAATGTGATTGAACTAGACATTTTCAGAAATCCTCTTCAAATTATTTACAAGATTAATTCATATAGTCCTATATTTTCACATTCTACTATCATCTTCATATTTTTATACTTTATACAGAGCAATTTCCAAGTTTATCCTTTCTGCTAAACAACACAAGCCAATAGTCAATGTGACATATTGACTACTATAACCACATCAATTCTAAAAGACTCTTGGCCGCTAGGTAGTTAAAGACCCAAAACATCCCTGGAGAGAGAGAGCAAGATTATGCGGAATCGGCATCTATACTGTGGTGTTAAACTCCAAGGGCCATTTATTTGCAGTCTATGTGACTTCAACAATTTAGAAAACTTTTCTGAGCATGTTTTATCATTTTTTTCTGTGAGGACAAACATAGCATATACCAATTATACATGTAAGTATATACAACATTGCTTTGTACCTGAAAAGTCTAGCTAAATGATATCTGTCATTAATGTTCTTGAATGCTTTACTATAAAGCATTAGATCAGAAAAAACTCATAATCTCTCTCATTTTAACAGGAATATTGACATATTTCTGAATATAAAGAATACAGTATCTATAAATCATACAGTCTATTTGTAGGATAGAATAAATTTATATCTATTAGGAATATATATTTTACTATAACAGTAAGAGTAACATTGACCTGTAGAGAAATCTATTTTAACAATAATCCAGCAAGATTAGATGCACATGGATTTTGTAGTGGAAGAAGACACATGCAAAGAGAGTCTAAGTATCATCAGAAACCACCTGATAGGAACTTGCTTACTTACCTGCTTGCTTGCTCATCATTTCTCTTTTCCTCTTTTCTTTTCTTTTTGTTTTTGCTTTTGTTTTTGGTACCAATCATGGGGCTTGAACTCAGAGCCTGGACACTATTCCTGAGCTTTTATGCTTAAGGCTAGCTAGCACTCTGCCACTTGAGTCATAGCTCTACTTCTGGACTATGGTAACTAATTGATCTTAAGAGTCTCTTCAGATCTCAGCCTCCTGATGAGCTATGATTACAGGCATAAGCTACCAGTACTCAGCTCTGTACATGGCTCATTCCTATTACTACTTTGACCTGACTCAGGAGGTGTCATTGTTAAAGCTACAGCCTGGCAATGGTACATTAAGAACATGAATCTACCGAATGGGCTACAGTTCGTTCTCTTTGTGCTATTTCATGCTTCCTGTGGTTTTTGTTCTGTTCAATCAACCATGCTGAGTTTGATCAGGATACTAAACCATTATCTCCTTAACAGAGTAAAAGCTGAGTATTTTGAATATATTGTTTGGTGTTTCAATAATTTAACACTTTACAAAAAATCTAACAAATAGTAATAAGGGATTTTCAACTGAAAATATTAGGTCAGTAGTTTTCTAGAGAAAAACTACCCTAGATCCTACATGACAGGATTTTTTTCTAAACATAAAACAATGCTAAGCAAAATGAATTCTAAGCTATGGAAACAAGAGGTTTCTCTTTGTTGTTCTTGTTTTTAATGTACTATATGTAGCAATTTCTTTTTTCTTCATCTTTGTCTTCCTTATGGTTTAATCCTTGTTGTCACTGTATTTGATGTTGGTACCTTTTGTATTGTATATACATTTTTCTGAATTAGGGAAAGGAAGGAGAACAACAAAGTGGCGAGACAAAGGACAAGGGGTAAACCAATGCAACAGCCAGACTCACAGACACTATGTTGGAAATGAACTGTACAACTCAGGGAAGGTGTGTGTGTGGGGGGGGGGGAATGGGAGGAAAAAAGGGGGTTAACAATGTTTGACAAGAAATGTACTTACGTATGTAACTGTAATAACCCCTCTGTATCTCACCTTGACAATAAAATTAAATTTAAAATGTGTATAATATATAGGGCTTTACAGTCATTTTTGAATAAATGTAATCACTTTTATAATTTTATGTTTCTCTGAGTAACATTGGATAACATATAATGCTAGGCATCATTTTTTTTTCCTTTGAAGATAGACTAAATGCTTGTTGAACCCATGTTAAGATTCACACATTCAAGTCCATATAATGGTTCAGAAAATAATACACATAGGGTCCCTCGGAGCTACCACACTGGAATATTATATAATTGTGAATTTTTTAATTCAGGTATGTCTAAAAGAATTATAGTGCTTTGTTATCATACTATACAAACTACAATACCCCATAAAATAAAATAATAAATCCACTTGTTTTCATATATTACATATAATGTAATCATATATAACTATATGTAATATGTATTTATATTTTATATATTATATAATATTCTATATCACATATATATCAAGGATCACTCTTTTTATATTGTATGTTATCATGTGTGTTAATATACCCTATATTTATATTTTATGTGATATATATATCATATATCTCATGGATCACTCATTATTTGCCAAAAATAAACACCAACCAAGTACCATATGTGTGTGTGTGTGTGTGTGTGTGTGTGTGTGTGTGTGTGTGTGTGTGTTCTAAGTACTTTCTAGGCTTTGCTAGCTGTACTGGTTTAATTTGGGTGCACGTAATAACAATTGGTGATATTTAATCCATTGGCTGTATTTCAATATAGCATACAATTTTTCACCTGGTATCCATTGTCATTTTCCATGAGCTCACATCTTGGGTCTTGTTCTGCTTTCACTCAGGGCAGCTCAGCATGTTAGGGAGCTGTGTGCTCACAGAACTCAGGATAGCCTGAGGTTGATGAGAGGATCGACAAAAGGCTCCAACTGTCCACAGCTCCTGTCCAGGCAGGTTTTCCTCATCTGTCTGTCAGAGAAAAATGTACTGGATGCCTCAGATATAAAAACATTTAAATTTCAACATTCACTGTATAAACATCTGAAGATTCTCACGCATTGGAAAACTGGCCTCATAGAAAGCAGTTTTATATTTTTGGGGACCAAAACTAACCTAAACTAACCTAACCAAGTGTATTTTTTGGTAGTACCAATAAACAGATGCAAAATTTCAATATCAAAATCAGTTATATAGGTTTTCTTCTTAATTGTGTTAAAGCAAGAAAAAATGTTTACTTTCTCAACATTTAAGTAGATACTTGTTAAGATAATTAAAAAGACAAAGGCTGCTATTCAATTAAGTGTACAAACTGATAATGGCTGTTTCTCATAAGAAAGTGAAACTTCTCAATCCTTTACTCATTCAAATGACACCTTCCTAAGTAAGGTCTCTTCGTTCTTAAATATAAACATAACCCAATGTCTCCATAATACCATTCCAAAAAATAAAAACTTCCACAAACAAACCCATCTATAAGAAATGATGCATACAAAAAGAAAACATGACACTCCTAGAGGATCTCAAGACAAGCCGCCACCTGAGAGCTACTCAAGCCTGGGTAAAATCTGAGTTTAAAAAAATCCTACTGGGTCATTCTAACAATAAAATAAATCTTCCCTTTATATGTATGTGCAAGCTAGGAGTTTTACACGATTGCTATTATTAATGAGAGATATGATAAGGTCATTATAGATTTGTTTGTTGCAATATTTGGAACAAAATCAAATGAATTCATTTCTCTGGGGTAAATTTCTTTCTTTGGACATCCCTACTGAGAAAACACTTGGCTCCTACCAAAAAAAGTGTAGCTAGCAGATAAAATCATACCAAAATCTTCTAAGGTAAAAATTCTTCACTGTGTTTATTAATAATGTATGGCTTTCACATCATCAAATAGATAAGGAAGGAGATATTTGATCCAGCCTGAAAATATGTAATCCAGCCACAGTCCCCTTACATAATCACCCCAACCTAACCACTGTGAGAAGTTACTGCCCAAGAAGCTCAGAGGCTCAGTGGCACACTGCCTTTTAAGTGAATGAATTATGAAAAGATAGCAGTATAAAAGAATTCTGAGTTAGATCCAAACACATACATTGCTTTGGAATACCATGGAGGTGGGATTTTAAAACAGTTGGGAAAATATTAATATTCCCATAAGAAGGTCCAACTGGGAACAAAGCCATGGCTCAAGTTGGTGGAGCACCAGCCATGAGCACACAAGCCAATGGGAATATGAAGTCCTCCATCCAAAGCATCTTTTCTTTCTTTGTTTTTCAAGGCTCTATTATGGCATGCAAATGAATAAATAGCCTCACAAGAAGGGCTCACATTTGCAATCCTACATACTAAGGAGGCTGAGATCAGAGGATCATGGTTTGAAGCCAGCTTGAGCAGAAAAGTCTGCAAGACTCCATCTCCAAAGAACTATCAAAACTCAAGCTGGTGGTTTGACTCAAGAGATAGAGTGCCAGGTGGAGCAAGCAAGCTAAATGAGAATAAGAGGGATTTTATTCAAGATCTGGAACTTAACACACACACACACACACACAAAAGTGTAACTATAAATGTGAGTAAGATTCTGCTCCTAAGTTCCAAATAACTTTTAAAGAATTAATAGAAAATATAAAACTACAAAAATTTTATATGTATTCAAACGATAAAAGTATGCAAGGATTTTTTATGGAATTTTGGTAGCTCAAGCCTTAAATCCTAGCCTCTCAGGAAAATGATCTCTAGAGCACCATGGTTCAAATCCAGCTGGGGCAAAAGAGGGAATGAGACTATATAGCCAATTAGCTAGTGAAATGCCCAGCTGGAGGTGTGGTTCAAGTGTTTGAGCTCAGGAACTCTGAGTCTTGATTAAGAATAAAGATGTTCAAATCTTCCTTCAGACAAAATTGGTCTTAATTACTCAGAAAAGGGAAGTATTTTGAGGTTAACAGAGGTGAGGTTTTTAAGAGAAGAAAAATCATAAATTTGTGTTTTGTACTAAATTTATATCCCATATCAATAAACATGAAATAATAAAATGGCCTTTAAAACTTTTTGATTCTGGCCTGTCTTCATACATCTCGGTTGAAATTCAGATTACCCAAATGATGGGGAATAACCTTAAATTTACTGAGTTTACCATTCATTTTACCATTTCAAATCCTTAAAAACCCAGTCACAGGAGCTGATATTGACATGCTCTGAGGTAAAGGCAAAAGGTCTGTGAACATCTCATCTATATTTGAACCTTAGCACACATGGTAGAATCATTGGATGATGCATCACTAACACTTATAAATTCATTGGGACCTTAATCATAATTCTGAGGGTAGAATATACTTCTCCAGAGATTCCACAAGAATGGTAACTACGAATGACCAATTGTAACAGAAAACCCTTGGAGAAATTATGATGAGGGAGAAACTTGAGGTCAAATCATTAACATTGGAAAGTCCAGTCAAGGAAAATATTGAGCATATAAAAACCTTCTTGGTAAAAGCATCGGTAATAGGATGAGTATACTGTTCCATCTGCAACCTCTTAGTTGACATCTAAACTCACAACCAGAATATGAGCAAAACTGACTTCAGAACAAGTCTTTAAAAACTTGATTCAAATACAGATGAAGCAAGTTTTCCCCTAAGGAAAGTACTGTTCTTAGCACATAGCTTCAAGAAGGCAATTGGTAAATGTATATTAGTACTAAAATAGGGAGAGAGAAAAATACATGGGAAATTATTCTCCATATCTTAGTATTCATGACACATTCAAAACTATAAATACACACAGTACTATAACACACATTGTGAACCTGTTCCAAAGTATTTAATTCATAAAAAACATATAACAGGTAATAAGTAACTCAACCAGAAATTGATACCAAAATATAACTAATTATTCAATTTAAGAAGCAATCTACATGAATTTGAAATATAAGACACTAATTATAAATCTCCACTGAAATATATTCTACATGTAAAAGCAGCTAGAAAGAAATCTTAAACTGCACTGGGCAGCAGTCATAGTTCAATAGTATTGTTCTTATGTTATACTTTTCCAGCTCTTTTGGTGCACAATTGATGTACGATCAATTAGATTTTCATAAGTGACATTACAAAATGATTACCACAATTAAAATAATAAATACAACTATCACCCTGGGTAAATACTATTTTCTTTGATTTGCTTTGGGTTTTAAAACACTTAAGTTATTTCTATTAAAATTTTAAGTACATAACACATTCTTAGTGTAGCTCGTATGCTGTAATATCAATGCAGAAATCATTAATGTTTTGTATTGAAACTTTGTAACTCTCCAGGCTTTGTGAAAACCATTTTGGCCTTTACTTCCATGAGTTTGACTATTTTATATGCTACATAAATAAGACAATGCCTATTTTGCTTTCATATCTGGCATACAATTTATTACAATACCTTCCAGATCCATATAGAATATTTTCTAATACAAAGCTAAACAATATTCCATTGTAAATTTTCTTTGTCCATTCAGCCAGTGTCTGACACTGCATTATACTATTGTAGTAGTTATCCTAAATAATGCCATATTGAACATAAATGTGCAAGTTCTGTTTTACTTCATTTAAGTAAGTACACAGAAATAGAATTGCTAGATTACACAATAAAAAAAGGACCAGGAAATGTGACTCACTTTGTGACATACACTTATCAATCAAGCAAGCAGCCCTTCTTTCAAGTACTAATAACAACAGATAATAATCTCCAAAGAGAAAGCATGGATGGAGGTATGGATCAAGTAGTAGAGTTACCTGCCTAGCAAGCATGATGGGACAAGTTCAAAGCTAACACCAAAGGAGAGGGAAAAAATCAACTAGAAATTCTTTTCATCACCACCTATTTCCAACATTAAAAAACAACTCTACACTGGTAATATCTCATTTTGTTTTACTCTGTGTTGTTCCACTTTCCTTTGTCTTGTAGTTGGAGACTGCATCTCACCAAGCACTACAAGGGGGCCTGGAAGTCCTAGTCTTCTCCTCTCTCTCTTGAAAGGTAGAAAGGTTGAAAGGTAGAAAGCTTCAAGGTGATGCTAGCTGGACTTTTCTACCTGTTATAGGGGAAAATATTGCTATCTCTCATTTGGCTTCCTTAATTTCATGTAAAATATATTGTAATATCAAAAGATATTATTACATGGTTTTCAGTGAAAAGAACCAGACCTAGAGAATGCATTCAGTTGAGTAACCTTTTGTAAGAATTCACTGTCTGTCTGATGTTTCTGAATTAAGAACAAGCCTCTTCGCCATGGGAGATGCACGCTTCCTCAACCCGTGGTTAACTGTCTACACCAGAGTTTGTTCATAGAATTTTTCATCTCTGAATTTCTCAAGGTGTATATCAAAGGGTTCAGCACAGGAGTGATGATCATAAACACGACACTGAGGGACTTGTCGATGGGAAAGTTGGAGACAGGTCGCACATAGATGAAAATACAAGGAACAAAAAAGAGCACCACCACCATGATGTGGGAGCTGCAGGTGGACAGGGCTTTGCGCCTCCCCTCCTGACTGTGAGTCTTCAGAGATGATAAGATGACTCCATAGGAGATGAGGAGAAGAGTGAAAATGACCACACAGATGGCGCCTCCATTGGCAACCACTGTGAGGCCTATGACATAGGTGTCAGTGCACGCAAGTTCCAACAGTGGGTACATGTCACAGATGAAGTGGTCGATGACATTGGGACCGCAGAAAGGAAGATTGTACACAAAGACTATTTGAACAATAGAGTGTCCAAAACCTCCAGTACAGGCCACCATCAACAGGATAAAGCAAACCCTCCGATTCATGATGGTCACATAATGCAATGGCTTACAGATGGCCACATAGCGATCATAGGCCATCATTACCAAAAGGAAGATCTCAGCACCCCCAAATAAGTGTTGTATAAAGAGCTGACCTATGCAACCTTGGAAGGAAATGGTCTTTTCAGCATAGAGTAAATCCACAATCATCTTGGGTGTGATGGCCGTGGAATACACAGCATCCATGAGTGACAGGCAAGCAAGGAAGAAGTACATTGGGGACCCTAAGGAGGGACTGGCAATAATGGTCACCATGATGAGCAGGTTGCCCACCATTGTCACAATGTAGATGAGTGAAAACAGGACGAATAAGGCTTTTTGCACATCAGGATCCTGAGTGAGACCCAGGAGGACAAATTCTGTGACATTGTTCCTCTCTGTCATTCTTTACTCTTCTATGGGTCTTGAATCACCAATGAGAGCTCAGAACACTTCCTGAAATCAAGAACAATATTTAGAATCCAGTGTATCATACAGAACATTTTCATCACTTTCTTCTACAGGGTGAACACATATTAAACTTTTAGTATCAAGTAGAATGGTCTTGCAAAAGGGGCCACGAGATCATCCCCTGACATTTCTATTATTCCTGAAATGATGTGCTTTAGAACCTAGCATTTAAAGAAAATCAAATACCCAACAGTTTTTTCATACATTTATTAAGATGATATAAGGTCATCTCTTTAAGTCTGTAGTATTCATGGATCATGATGTTCAATATGATCATACACAAATATCTGAAAAATATTTAACTAAATAAAGTTGCATCCCAGTACTTATTAGGGAGTAATATTTCATATGTCAACAAAAATAATCAGTCTTTGTGAATTGTTTATCAAGTCTGGATAAATACATTGGACTTGAAATGTGACATCAGAATTCTGAAGCACTGAACATGCTGCTTCCTGGAACAATTTCTTCCTATCACCTTTTTCAGGAACTATAATTCTGTCCTTTATAGCTTTGCCTGTGCCAATTTTACAATGCGCATCCACTCACTGCCCTTATTTTTTAACAGAACTGAACAGTATCATGATTTTTAACAGCTATTGGATTAATAGCATCTTTATTTTGCTGGGTATTTTTTAGATCTCTTGTGGGAAAACTGGTAATAACAATGGAAAAAATAGAAAGTAAAGTGAAAGACAGTGAATAATGAGGTATGCTTTATATATAAGACTTCCTTGGACATACTGCCCAAAAATGGAAGATCACAATGTTAAAATCACAACCTAACAAAGGAGAAAAGACCACTTGTTTTAGGTATGTTTCTAAAGGTAAATATGAGTAAGCTCAAAAGTCGTCCAGTACTCAGCTACCAGTACTCAGCTCTGATAAGAGCTTTGTACATGGCTCATTCCTATCACTACTTTGACCTGACTCAGGAGGTGGCATTGTTGAAGCTATAGCCTGGCAATGGTACATTAAGAACATGAATGTACAGAATGGGCTGCAGTTCATTCTCCTTGTGCTATTTCATGCTTCCTGTAGGTTTTGTTCTGCTCAATCAACCATGCTGAGTTTGATCAGTATACTAAGCCATTATCTCCTTAACAGAGTAAAAGCTGAGTATTTTGAATATATTGTTTGGTGTTTCAATAATTTAACACTTTACAAAAAAAACTAACAATTAGTAATAAGGGATTTTCAACTGAAAATATTAGGTTAATAGTTTTCTAAAGAAAAACTACCCTAGATCCTACATGACAGGATTTTTTTCTAAACATAAAACAATGCTAAACAAAATGATTTCCAAGATATGGAAACAAGAGGTTGCTCTTTGTTGTTCTTGTTAATATACTATATGAAGCTATTCCTTTTTCTTCATCATTTCCCCTCCTATGGTTTATCCCCTGTTGTCACTGTATTTGATGTCGGTACCCTGTTTATTGTATATGTATTTATCTGAATTAGGGAAGGGGAACAACAAAATGGTGAGACAAAGGACAAAGGGAAAAGGAATGCAACAATGATACCCACAAGAGACTATGTTGGAAATGAACTGTACAACTGGGGAGGGGGAGTTATTGTGGGAGAGGGAACATGGGAGAAAAAGAGGAGGGAGGGGCTAACAATGCCCGACAGGAAATGTACTCACTACCTTATGCATATAACTATAAGCCCTCTATACATCACCTTGACAATAAAATCAAATTTTAAAAAGTGATACCACAAATATTGTATATAAGACTTTACAGTCATAATCATATAAATGCAACCAATTTTATAATTTGATGTCTCTCTGAGTAACATTGAATAACCTATGATGCCAGGCATTGTTTTTTTCTGTGCACACATACATTTAGCCTAAATGCTTGTTGGACCCATGCTAAGATTCACACATTAAAGTCCATATAATGTTTCATAACCTGATATACATGGGGTCCCTCAGAGCTACTACACTGACATATTATATAATTGTGAATTTTCTGATTCAGATACGTCTAAAAGAATTATACTGCTTTGTTACCATACTATGCAAACTACAATACCATATAAAATAAAGTAATAAATTCACTTAGATACTTGTTTACACATATCCTATATAAGATAATCTAAGATAATTATATATAATATGTGTTTATATATTATGCCCTATATAATAGTCTATATCACATATATATATTGAGTCATTCTTTATATGATGCATGTTATCATGGTGATAATATGCTATATTTATTATATATATATATGTTACATGATATATATATATTATATATATATATATATATCACAGATCACTTATTATTAGCCCAAAATAAACACCAACAAAGTATCATAAAAATAAGCAAATATATTTCATATGATCTAATTAATTTCTATGCTTTGCTACTTTTACTGGCTTAATTCAGGTGCACGTAATGACTATTGGTGATATTTAATCTATTGGTTGTATTTCAATATCGCATACGAATTTTCACCTGGTACCCATTGTCATTTCCCATGAGCTCACATCTTGGGTCTTGTCCTGGTCTGGAAATGAATGCTTCATTCACTCAGGGCGGCTCAGCATGTTAGGGAGCTGTCTGCTCACAGAACTAAGGAGAGAGTGAGGCTGATGAACAAAATGGTTCTGATTGTCCACTGTTCCTGTATCCCCAAGCAGGTTTTCCTCATCTGTCTTTCAGAAAAAAATGTTTTAAGTGGATGTGTCAGATATAAAAGCTTTGAAATTTCAACTTTTACTGCATAGACAGCTGATTATTCACACACATTGGAAAACTTGCCTCATGGAAAACACTTTTATATTTTTGTGATTAAACTGATGATTAGCAGAAACTAACCTAGCCAAGTGTATTATTTAGTAGCACCAATAAACAGATGCAAAATTTCAATATTAAAATCAGTGATATAGGGATTTTTTAAGTTGTGCTAAAGCAAGAAAAAAAAATCTTAACTTTCTCACCATTTAAATAGATGTTAAGAGCATCAACAAACAAGCAAAACCTGGTATTCCATTAAGTGTAGAAATTGATGATGGCTGTTTCTCATAAGTAAAACTTGTCAATCCTTTATTCATTCAAAGGACACTTACCTAAGTAAAATTTCTTCCTTCCTAACTAAAAACATAACCCAATGTCTCCATAATCCCATTTCTAGAAAATAAAAACTTTTGTAAACAAACCTATCTGTAAGCAATGATGTATAGAAAAAGAAAACATGACACTCCTGGGATCTCAGGACAAGTCACTAGCTGAGAGCTACTCAAGCCTGGGTAAAATCTGAGTTTAAAAAAATCCTACTGGGTCATTCTAACAATAAAATAAATCTTCCCTTTATATTTGCAGGCTACAAGTTTTACATCATTGCTAGTATTAATGAGAGATACAATAAGGTCATTATAGATTTGTTTATTGCAAGATTTGGAACAAAATCAAATGAATTCATCTCTCTGGGGTAAATTTCTTTCTTTGAACAATCCCTAGTGAGAAAACACTTGGCTCCTACCAAGAAAGTGGAGCTAGCAGATAAAAACCATATTAAACTCTTAAAAAGAGATTGTAAAAATTCTTCACTGCATTTATTAATAATGTATGTCTTACACATTATAAAATAGATACAGAAGGAAATATTTGATCCATCCTGAAAATATTTAATACAGCCCCAGTCCCCTTACATCATCACCCCCCAATCTAACCGCTGTGAGAAAGACACTGCCCAAGAAGCTCAGAGGCTCAGTGGCACACTGCCATTCATTTGAATGAAACATGAAAAGATAGCAGTATAAAAGAATTCCGAGTTAGATCCAAACACATACATTGTTTTAGAACACCATGGAGTTGGGATTTTAAAAAAGTTGGGAAAATTATACACCTTTTAAAAAGTTCCAACTGGGAACAAAGCCATGGCTCAAATTGTCGGAGCACCAGCCATGAGCATGCAAGCCAATGGGAGTATGAAGTCCTCCATCCAAAGCATCATTTTTTTCTTTGTTTTTCAAGGCTCTATTATGGCATACAAATGAATAAATAGCCTGGCAAGAAGGGCTCACATCTGCAATCCTACATACTAAGGAGGCTGAGATCAGAGGATCATGGTTTGAACTCAGCTTGGGCAGAAAAGTCTGCAAGACTCCATCTCCAAAGAACTATCAAAAGTCAAGCTGGTGGTTTGACTCAAGAGATAGAGTGCCAGGTGGAGCAAGCAAGCTAAATGAGAATAAGAGGGATTTTATTCAAGACCTGGAACTTACACACACACACACACACACACACACACACACACACACACACACACACACACACACATAATTATAACTAGAAATGTAAGATTCCACCCCTAACTAAGCTCCGAATAATTTTTTAAAGATTAATCAGCTCCCTTATCAAAAATTAGATGGCTATAGGTCTGTAGGTTCATTTCTGGGTTTTCAATTCTATTCCATTGGTCCTGAGGTCTTTTCTTGTGCCAGCATCAAGCTGTTTTGATTACTATGGCTTTGTAGTAGAGTTTGAAATGTGGTATTGCTATTTCTCCAACACTGTTCTTTCTGTTTTTGCTATTCAGGGTCTTTTATTGTTCCATGTGAATTTTTGGATTGCCTCTTCTATTTCCTTGAAGAATGAGGATGGAATATTGATAGGTATCACCTTGAATTTGTAGATAGCCTTGGGAAGTATTGCCATTTTCACGATGTTGATCTTTCCAATCCAGGAGAATGGGTTTTTTTTTGCCACTTTCTGTTTTGATTTCCTTTTTCAAGTTTTTAATGTTTTCCTCATAGAGGTTCTTCATTTCTTTGGTTATGTTAATTTCTAGGTGTTTTATTTTTGTGGGGTTATTATGAATGGAGTTGCTTTCCTAATTTCAGCCACACTTTTCTCATTGTTTGCATACAGAAAAGCCATTGATATTTGAGGATTAATTTTATACCCTGCTACTTTGCCAAAGTTTTGAATCAGCTTGAGTAATTATTTTAAATGTATTCAAACAATAAAAATATGTGATTTTTTAATGGAATTTTGGTTGCTCAAGCCTTTAATCCTAGCCTCTCAGGAAAATGATCTCTAGAGCATGGTGATTTAAATCCAGCTGGGGCAAAAGAATGAATGAGACTATATAGCCAGTTAAATAGCAAAATGTCCAGCTGGAGGTGTGGCTCAAGTGTTTGAGTACCAGCCTTGGTTAAGTAAGTGACACATGAGTAGGAGGACCAGATTTCAAACATTAGTATTTTGGTAACTATGAATTGAGTATATTCTTCTACTCGTGGAATTTAAAAAAAAATAAAGTATTGACAGATTTGGCTACAAAACTATTGAAATGTTACTAAAAATTCTGTAATTACTTTATGTCATTGTAGCATCAAGAGTAAATCACCAGCTAGGAAACTATGATTACATGCACACCATCAAGGAAAGTTGTTTCCTACATAATGTGACCACAATATTTGTGTGGCAAAGATAAGCAATCATAGAAATCTTGTCAATGTAAACTGAATAAAACCATCTTAAGCAGGTTAAATAATAGTCTAGATTAAATTTAGTGAAGATGAATTAAACAATCTTTTAGTCAAATTACCAATTGACTTGACAGTACAGCTTCTATGAATACACTCAATCATATTCAAAAAGTTTGTTGCAGAATTATTTATCATGGAAAATTGAAATACATTGAGGAATACTGAATACATTAATTTTTTACATCTTAATAAAGTAATATATGATAAAGAGAAAGGTGAAAATGGAGTATCTTAACCTCATGTTAATAACATGAGGTTAATATACTCCAAGGTAAATACCAGCTTTTTTTTACAGATATGTAACCACCTGTGTTCCTTTGCAAATATGCTTATATTGGGCAAGAATAAATATTAGATGAAGATTAGAAACACAATACAGCATTTTGATTTGTATTTCTTTTATGACCAGAGAGGTTGAACCTTTCCTCATGTCTAGTGACCACTCTTACTTCTTCCTCTGAAAAGTCTCTCTTTAAGCCTTTAGCCAATTTATCAATGTTGAGTTTTTTAGGGGTTTTTCCAGGGGAGGGGTTAATTTTTAAGAGCTGAAGGATATTTTAGATACGTGACCCTTGTCTGATCCATAGCTGGTAAAAAGCTGCTCTTAGTCTGTGGGGTTTCTACCTATCTTGTTAGCTATTTCCTGAGAATATGCTTTTTTAGCTGAAGAATATTTTATCATTTAAATGAATATATATACATATATATATATATATATATATATGCTTTTCCCCATTCTTCTGTTAATTAGCATGAGAGTTGCTTTCATACTTTGGCCATTTCAGATAATATTGTAACTGATGGAGGTGCTCATATACTTTTTCAAGGTATTGATGTTTTTCTCCTTTCATATGCCCATAGAGGAGGAGTGCTTTTGACTAGTTTCTAGAGATGGACATTTGAATATATCGAATGAATGACATCTAATGATGTGAAAATGAATTATGTTTCACCAAGTCACAACCACTAATGTGATCAATATTATTGAGGTGTAACTGTAACCCTTCTGTATATCACCTTGACAATAAAATTTAAATTAAAAAACTTAGAGTTGGGAACCAATGCAACAGTGCTATACACAAGACAATATGTTGGAAATGATCTGTACAACTCGGGGGGCGAGAGGGTGTGGGGGAGGGAAAGCAGGAGATAAATGAGAGAGGGGGTAACAAGTTTGACAAGAAATGTACTTACTACCTCTCTTATGCAACTATAACCCCTCTGTACCTTGACAATAAAAAGGAAAATATTAGTTATGATAGACACAGCTGAGTTTAGAATACCTGAGAAACTGCTTTAAAGAACTTGGAAAAATAGTTGCTAGTGTCAATAACTGCTCAATATCATGTAAAGAATTTACAAAGCATGATTAGGCACAGATCCTAATGCTTTTACATAGATTTATCCTGAAATATAATTTTAGATTTCAAGTTTTCACTTGGCCTGTGTTCAAACACTATCAGGCTATTCAAATTATGTGATTTACTCCCCTAAACTATAATTTTTTGAACCAAGTTGTATACAAATGTCCCCCAGGCGGTGTTCATAAAATGACTAGCAGGCATACCACATAGATTTACTCTGGCCCAATATCCACAGGAAACACATAGAAAGGTGAGAAGTCCTAATGAACTCTTCCCATGACAATCTTTGGGTAAAGTTTCATTAGTGCTCCAACTAAGAATTATGATTTTATTATCTGTGATGAACTTAAGGTTCAATTTCTCTGCTAAGATAATTTGGATAAGAATGAACCGGAACTATCAAAGAATATATAGGGATGAGTGAGCAGTTTAATTGGTAAAGGAATGTCAAAAGTACTATAGGATAGTCTTTGATTTGGGATTATATAAACCATGAACCTTAAATCTTTTTTTGCATTAATGCTCTTTACTTTTATTTTTTTCACTGAAGATCTTTCTTCATTTTTTATTGTGAAAATACTGTACACAGGAGTTAAAATTACATGAGCAAGGTAATGAGTACATTTCTTATCAAGTATTGTTGCCTCCTCTTTCTTTCCCCTTCCCATCCCTTCCCATCTTCCGCCACCCATCCCTCCCCCCCCCCCCCCGCACCAAAGTTGCAAAGTTCATTTTTTGACATAACATCTTGTACATCTCATTGTTACAATGGGTCCCTTAAATCTTATTGGAAATATGGAGCACTTACTATATCACACAAAGTAGTGTGACTAGAACTCCAATCATTTTCTCCCATTCTATGACGTTCAGGTTATTTTTTTATTGGAAGAGCCAGAAGTGTTTCATTCTATGAAAATGAATCATCAAATGAATATTTGAAGGGTGGGGAGTCAAATCCTACATATCCATATTATAATGCATTTTGTGTCTATATGCTGGTACTGGGCTTGAAATCAAGGTCTTCTAATCTGGTTTTGCTTCTTTGCTCAGGGCTGGCACTCTATCACTTGAACCACACCTGCACTTTTGAATTTTGGGCTGCTTAATTGGAGATAAGAGGCTCATCAATTTCACTACCCAGGCTGGCTTTGAACCTCGATCATCAGATCTCAGCCACGTGAGTAGCAGGATTGCAGGCAGGAGCTATCAATGCTTAGCTTATGTCTATTATTATCATTACTGTTTTATTTGCATGTCTAATAATGGAGTAATAAGTTATATATAAACTCTGTTACAAGCAAATGCTCGTCGTTAATAAATATTATAATGTCCAGAAGGAATTTGAAATTATATAAGGAATCTCCCCAAAACATTGATGGGGATAAAAATGATACAAAAATCTCTATTATTCTATGATTTGCCATGAAAAACTCATTTTCCCATGACCTGAACTCCACATAAATCCACGCTAAGCAGTGAAATCGGGAAAAACTAAATTTATTTGATCATGAGTCACAAATTTTCACAAAGATTTTATATATCAAATTTTGGTTTAAAAAAAAGCACTATATATTATGTCAACATTACACTTAATAATCCACATTTAATTAGCAGAGGATCTTGAAATGTCCAAACAAAGCTAATAACAAGCTCATGGAAACACTACTTACCTGATTTGAATAACATATATTGTATACATATATGAAAATAGCACTCTGTTCCCATAAATATCTAAAATTCTTATGAGCTTATCAAACTTTCCTTTAACAATACAAGGAATGGAAATACTAAATAATATTTTGATTACTGTACAACCTATATAATTATAATACTGCATACAATAATAGGTAAAATTAAAATAAACATAAACAATAAACATGTAATTGTAAAAATGAAAATGAAGAAAAAATAAAGATTTCAGCAGGAATTTTTTTCTTGCAAATGATAGATTGCATCTGGTGTTCATTTCCATGTTGTGTGGTGTATCTCTTTAATTATGAATTATATTAATCTTACATAAGAAAAGCTGCATCTGGCCCCTTTTAGATGTCCACAGACATGTAAATAATCATGTGACAGACATATTGAAAATTTTGCAAAGATATTAGCAGGTATTTTAAAGTACAGAGGAAGATAAACGGGTTGTTTTTATTTTTATGAAAAATATATCACAAAGCTTTTCTACCAGAGAAACAAATTATTCTTGAATTTGGAAAGTAAGGTTAAGCTTGTATATATCTCCATGTCCATTCAGATTGCTTTTCATACATAGTCTCCTCTTGTTAAACTTTATATGTTAAGCAATGTGAACAGAGTACATATTCAAACTATCCTACAAGTACAAATAGAAAATATTTACTTTGAAGATCAAAATGATCAATTCATATTATGTGTATATATATATATATAAGGAGATAAAATACCCAAGAATTTTCATATTTTATTTTTTTAAAAAATCTGTAATAAACACTATTGATGGTCAAATAGTATTAGCCTTATTTTACAAAGAAACGAGTAGTCTACCATTAAGTAAAATAAATTTAATTGTGGCACATAAATCACTAGTCCCTACAGAATCAAATATATAACCTCCAGATTGATATAGAATATTTTTAATACAAAGCTAAATAACATTCCATTGTATATTTTCTTTGTCCATTCAACCAGTGCCAGACACTTCATTGTATCAGTGTAGTGATTATCCTGAATAATGCCCTGTTGAACACAAAAGTGCAGATATTTTAAGTCCTTTTTCATTTAAATAAATACACAAACATAGAATTGCTAGATTACACAATAAAAACAGGACTGGGAAATGTTGCTCACTTGGTGGCATATACTTATCGATCAAACATGGAGCCCTTATTTCAAGTCCATAACAGCAACTAATAATCTCCAAATTAAAAAAATCATGGCTGGAGGTATGGATCAAGTAGTAGAGTAACTATCTAGCGAGCATGATGCCATTAGTTCAAACCCAGCACCAAAAGAGAGGGGAAAAATAAACTGGAAATTTTTTTCATCATCAACTATTTCCCATATTTAAAAAAAACTCTACACTGGTAATGTCTCATTTTATTTTGCTCTGTTCTGTGTAATTTTCCCTTGTCTTGTAGTAGGAGATTGGATCTAACCAAGCACTACATGGGGGCCTTGAACTCCTAGTCCTCTCCCCACTCTCTTATGATCAGTTAAGATAGAAAGTTTCAAGGTGACTCTAGTTTGACATTTTTTATGTGTTATACGGGAAAAAAAATCAGTGTCTTCATTTCAGCTTCCCTAATTTCTTATAAGATGTAATATCATATAAGATGTAATCTCATATAAGATGTAATCTCATTATTGAAAAGAACCAGTTCTAGGGAATACATTGAGCTGAGTAACCATTTGTAAGAATTCACTGTCTGTCTGATGTTTCTGAATTAAGAACAAGCCTCTTCACTGTGGGAGATTGAAGCCTCCTCCACCCGTGGTTAACTGTCTACACCAGAGTTTGTTCATAGCATTTTTCATCTCTGAATTTCTCAAGGTGTATATCAAAGGGTTCAGCACAGGAGTGATGATCATAAACACGACACTGAGGGACTTGTCGATGGGAAAGTTGGAGACAGGTCGCACATAGATGAAAATACAAGGAACAAAAAAGAGCACCACCACCATGATGTGGGAGCTGCAGGTGGACAGGGCTTTGCGCCTCCCCTCCTGACTGTGAGTCTTCAGATGATTCAGGATGACACCATAGGAGATGAGAAGGAGGATGAAGACTGCCATACAGATGGCGCCTCCATTGGCAACCACTGTGAGGCCTATGACATAGGTGTCAGTGCACGCGAGTTCCAACAGTGGGAACATGTCACAGGCAAAGTGATCGATGACTTTGGGGCCACAGAAAGGAAGATTGTACACAAAGACAATCTGAACCACAGAGTGTGCAAAACCTCCAGTACAGGCCACCACCAACAGGATAAAGCAAACCCGCAGATTCATGATGGTCACATAATGCAATGGTTTACAGATGGCCACATAGCGGTCATAGGCCATCATTACCAGAAGGAAGATCTCAGCACCACCAAGCAAGTGCTCTGTAAAGATCTGGACCAAGCAAGCAAGGAAGGAAATCGTCTTTACCTCACAGAGTAAGTCTACAATCAACTTGGGTGAAACATTAGTGGAATACACGGCATCCATGAGTGATAGGCAAGCAAGGAAGAAGTACATTGGGGACCCTAAGGAGGGACTGGCAATAATGGTCACCATGATGAGCAGGTTGCCCACCATTGTCACAATGTAGATGAGTGAAAATAGGACAAACAAGGCTTTTTGCACATCAGGATTCTGAGTGAGGCCCAGGAGGACAAATTCTGTGACATTGTTCCTCATTGTTTACTCTTGTATGGGGCTTGCATGACAGATGAGGGCTCCAAAGAACAGTTCCTGTCATGAAATTGTGAACAGTATTTAGAATCCAGTGTGCCATACAGAACATTTTCATCACTGTCTTCTACAACGGTGAACACATATTAAACTTTTAGTATCAACTAGATTGATATCCCAAAGGGGCCATGATACCATCCCCTGACATTTCTATTATTCCTCAATGATTTTCTTTAGAACCTAAAGTAAAACAGAGAAATACCCAACAGTTTTCTCATGCATTTAATAAGTCATTGCTTAGAATTTATCACACTGTTGTGTAGATTTCAGCAACAAGAGCAGGGAAAGGCTTCTTGTTGCCTATTTACTTTCTAGTGATGGCAGTTCCTTCTAAAGATGTGAAGAGATAAAGTCACTGCTTCAAGTTTGTAGTATTCATGGATCATGCTGTTCAATATGATCTGGGTAGCACCATAATCAAATAACTAAAAAGAAACATTTAACTGAATAAAGTTGTACTCCAGTATTCGTTAAGGGGCAATATTTTGTATACCAAAAAGTCCAGTCTTTGTGACTTGTTCATCAAATTGGGATAAATACACTGGACTTGAAATGTGACATCAGAGTTCTCAAGCATTTAACATGCTGCTTCCTGGAACAATTTCTTCTTATCAACTTTTTCAGGAACTATAATAATATTCTTTGTAGCTTGCCTGTGCCCATTTTACAATGCACATCCATTCACTACCTTGATTTTCAGCAAATATTTTTAACTAAACTGAACAAAATCATGATTTTTAACAGCTATTGAATTAGCAACACCTTTATTTTGCTGGGGTATTTTTTTCATTTTTTTAATTGTGAAAATACCATACAGAGGGGTTACAATTACATGAGCAAGGTAATGAGTACATTTCTTATCAAGCGTTGTTACCTACTCCTTTGTTTCCCCTTCCCATCCCTTCCCACCTTCCACCCCCCCCCCCCCCCCCCCCCGTCAAAGAGGAAAGAAGGATGGCCAATAAACACATGAAGAAATGCTCAACCTCTCTAGCCATAAAAGAAATGCAAATCAAAACAACATTGAGATTCCACCTCACCCCAGTTAGAATGGCTATAATAAAGAACTCTAATAACAACAGATGCTGGAGGGAATGTGCACAAAAGGGAACCCTACTGCATTGTCGGTGGGAGTGTAAACTTGTTCAACCACTTTGGAAAGTAGTATGGAGGTTCATCAGAAGTCTCCACATAGAGCTCCCCTATGACCCTGCTTGGGTAGTTTTTAGATATGGTAAGACTACTAATAATGATGGAGAAAATAGTAAAGTGAAAGGTAGTGAATAATGATGTATGTTTTTATATATAAGACTTCCTGGGACATAGTGCTCAAAATTGGAAGCTCATAATATTAAAAATCATATCCTAACAAAGGAGAAAAGACCACTTGAATAAGCTCAAAAGTCTTTACATATAAAGACAATGTGATCGAACTACACGATTAAAGAAATCCTCTTCATTCAAATTATTTGCAAGACTAATTTGTGTAGTTCTATATCTTCACATTCTATTAACATCTTCATGTTTTTTAAACTTTAAACAGAGAAATTGCCAAGTTTATCCTTTCTACTAAACAACACAAGCCAATAGTCAATGTGACATATTGACTACTTTAACCACATCAATTCTAAAAGACTCTTGGCTGCTAGTCAATGAAATAGACCCAAAACATCCGAGGAGAGAGACAGGCACCATTATATGGAATCAGGGTCTATGCTGTCGTGATGAAGTCTGTGTGACTTCAACAACTTAGAAAACTTCTCTGACCATCTGTTTCATCATTTTTCTGTGAGGACAAACATAGCATCTACCAATTATGCATGTAAGTACATACAATATTGCTTTGTACCTGAAAAGTCTAACTAAATGATATCTGTCATTAATGTTCTTGAATGCTTTACTATAAAGTTGGATTGGAAAAAAAAAGTCATCATAATCTCTCTCATTTTAACATGAATATTGACATATTTCCAGGGTATATAGAATACAATACCTGTAAATAATGTACTCCATTTGTGGGATAGAATAAGTTTATATCTATGAAGAATATTTATTTTCTAAATGACATTAAGAGTAACATTGACCTGTAAAGAAATCTATTTTATGAATTTTACCATGGAAGAAGACACATGCATAGTTGAAGTATCTTTAGAAGTCACCTATGGGAGCTTGCTTGCTTGCTTATTTGCTTACTTGTCCTTTTTCTTTTCCCTTTTTTTTGTACTAGTCATGGGGCTTGAACTCAGGGCCTGGCTAATGTCCCTTGGGCTTTAGGCTCAAGGCTGGCACTCTATCATTTCAGCCATAGCTCCATTCTGGCCTTTTTGGTAATGTATTGGACATAAGAGTTGGGGAGGTGGGAAGGGAAGAGATGGTAGGTGAAAAACAAAGGAGGGGTAACAATACTCAACAGGAAATGTATTCATTTGCTTACTCATGTAACTGTAACCCCTCCATAAAGTATCTTTAAAATAAAAAATATATATTAAAAAGTCCATGTAAACTTTCAGGACATAATAGACACAGAGTCCCTCATGATTTACCACACTGTAATTGTAAATTTTATAATTCTGATATGTTTAAAGGAATTACAGTGCTTCATTACCATACTATGAAAACTACAATACTCCATAAAAGAGAGTAATAAACCCATTTAAGTATTTGTTTAAATATGTCTTATTTATTATTCATTATAAATATCATTATATGTAATGATATTTGATATCTAATATATTTATTTAGTATATAATATTCTCAATCACATATTTATCATGGGTCAATCATATATGTTATTATATATGTTAATATAATATAGTTTATATTTATTATAGACATATATGCTATGTGATAAATATTATATTATATATCTCAGGGATCACTCATTATTTGTGAAAGATAAACACCAGCAAAATGTCAGGAAAAAATATACTTGTATGTTCTAATTAATTTCTGTGTTTTGCTAGCTTTATTGGCTTAGTTCAGGTGCACATAATGACAGTTGAGATATTTAATCCATTGGTTGTATTTCAGTATAGCATATGAATTTTCACCTGTTATCCATTGTCATTTCCCATGAGCTCACATCTTGGGTCTTGTTCTGGTCTGGAAATGAACACTGCTTTCACTCAGGGCTGCTCAGCCTCTTAGGAAGCTGTGTGTTCACAGAACTTAGGATAGGGTGAGAGGATCGAAAGATGGCTCCAACTGTCCACGGTATTTCCACTCAGGTTTTCCTCATTTGTCTTTCAGAGAAAAATGTCCTTAGTGAACGGTTTTAAATATCAACATTTATGGTAAAGACAGCTGAAGATTCTCATGCATTGGAAAACTTCCTTCATGGAAAACACTTATATTTTTGTGATTAAAACTGACAATTAGTAGAAATTAATCTAGCCAAGTGCATTACTTGGTAGAACTACTAAACAGAAACTTTCAATATTAAAATTAGTGACATAGATTTTCTAAAGCATGAATAAAGTCTTTAGTATGACAGCATTTTAATGGATACCTGCTAAGATCATTAACAAACAATACAAAGATTGGTATTCAGTTAATTGCTAAAATTGATGTTGGATGTTTCTCACAAGTAAAGGAAATGTGTCAATGCTTTAGTCATTCAAATAATCTCTTCCTAAGTAAGTTCTCTTCCATTCTAACTATAAACATATCATCTCTATAACCCATTCCAAATAATAAAAACCTCTATACAAACCCATCTATAAAAAATAATACATACCAAAAACATGCTGTTTCTGGATAAGCAACCAACTGAGAGCTACTCACACCCACATAAAATCTTGTTTTTTAAAAACAAAAATCTTGATGTTTTTTAAAAACGAACTGTCATTTCAACAGGTAAATAACTTTTCCCTTTATTGCGTGCATGCTAGGAATTTTATATCATAGTTATTATTAATGAGAGATGCAGTAAGTTCATTATAGATTTGTTTATTCAATACTTGGAACAAAATCAAATGGATTAGTCTCTGGAGGGTAAATTTCTTTCTTTGAACAATCCCTTGAGAGAAAATCCTTGGCTCCTACCAAGAGAGAGTAGTTACCTGAAAAAGTCATATGAGAAACACATAACGTAGGAATAAAAAGTCTCCACTATCTTTATTAATCATGTATTTCACATAATGAAATGGATAAGGAAGGAACTATTTGATCCAGCCTAAAAATATTTAATCCAGCCCTAATCCCCTTACCTAATTATACCCACTCTACCCACTGTGTGTACCACACTTCCTAGGATGCTTTGAGGCTCAGTGGCACAGTGCCTTTCATTTGAATGAAACATGAAAATACTTCAGTATAAAAGAATCCAGACAGCTCTAGTGTGGCCTTGTTTGTGTTCTGTTGGATAAATGACCAGAAGTGGGATTGCTGGGTCATAGGGAAGCTCTATGTTTAGTATTTTGAGGAGGCTCCATACTTCTTACCAGAATGGTTGAATAAGTTTATATTCCCACCAACAGTATAGTAGCATTCCCTTTTGGCCACATCCCCACCAGCATCTGTTATTGTTAGTTTTCTCGACAATAGCCATTCTAACTGGGATGAGGTGGAATCTCAAGGTTGTTTTGATCTGCATTTCTTTTATGGCCAGAGATGTTGAATATTTCCTCATGTATCTATTCTTACTGCTTCTGAGAAGTTTCTTTTTATGTCTTTAGCCAATTTACTAACTGGGTTATTATTTCCTTGAGGAATTATTTTGGGAGGATTACTTATTTGAGCTCTAAGTATATTTTAAATATGAAGCCCTTGTCTGATTCACATCTGGTAAAAAAAAATCTCCCATTGTGTGGGCTTTCTATTTATCTTGGTGGCTATACCCTTTACCATACAGAAACTTCAGTTTTAGACAATCTCACTTATCCAGTCCTTCTTTGACTTGTGATTCTGGAATTTTACATAGGAAGTTTGAACCATACCCATTCCTGCAATATTTTCATGGTATTTGGCCTTAAATTTAGGTCTCTGATCAGTTTTGAATTAATTCTGGTGCAAGATGATATGTGTATGGATCTAGCTTCAGTTCATTACAGCATTGTTTATCATAGCCAAGATATGGAATCAACCAACCCAGATGACCCAAGCAAGAAAATGTAGTTCATATACACAATGGAATTAAATCCATCTCTCAGAAAGAAGAGTATGATACCATTCATAAGTAAACTTATAAGGAGGGGCACAGAAATGGAGGGACAAATGGTGGACAAATGCAGCAGTGCTACTCACTAGATACTATGTTAAAAAGGAACTATCCAACTTGAAGGTAGGGACAAGTGGAAAAAAACAGAGTGGGAGGGAAGGAGTGATATTGTCCAAAAGGAAATGTACTGTATATCTGACTTATGTAACTATAAACCTACTATACATAACCTTTAAAATAACAGGAAAAATAAATTAAAATATATTTCAAATGTCACATAATGAAAATTAAATGACAAGAAAAAGCAGCAAACACTAAATAAATAAACAAATAGAATCCTGTTATACTAAACACATACATTGTTTGGAACATACTAAAATTGGGAATTCGAAACAGTTGGGAAAAATAATTATACACCTATACAACGGTCCAACTAGGACTAGAGGCATGGCTCAAATGGTAGAGCACCAGCCAAGAGCAAACAAGCCTAGCAGGAGTTTGAAGCCCTGAGTTCAAACCACATAGGCATAGAGGGAATGCATCTGTAATCTTACCTAAGGAGGATGAGATCAGAGGATCATGGTTTCAAGCCAGCTTGGAAAGAAATGTGTATGTGTGTGCATATGTCCCAGGCCCAGGGTCTGAACATGTGCCTGGGTGCTGTCCCTGAGCTTTTCTTCTAAAGGCTAGCACTCTACTATTTCACTCACAGATCCATTGCTAGCTTTTTGCTGGCTAATTGGAGATAAGAATCTCATGGACTTTCCTTCTCAGGCTCGTTTCAAGCCAAGCTCCTCAGATCTCAGCCCCTTAGTAGGTAGGAATACAGCATGAGCCACTGGTTCCTTGTTTTGATTCAATTTTAATTAGTTAAAGGTAGGGGAAATACAAAGGAGGAGATAACAATGCTTACTAAGAAATGTACTCATTATCTTGTCCATGTAACTGTAACCCTTCCTCTGTACAGTATTCTCACAATAAAACACTTGTTAGATAAAAAATTAATAAAATATTTTTAAATTTAGATATATTGAGGACTGTCCTAAGTATAGGTTTTCCAATTTTGGAATAATTTAAGAAGGTTGCATAAATGCAATAGGATTTTTTGACAGACCAAACCGAAGGATAAAAAAAAGAAAAAATAACTCTTAAGTATAATCATTGATATATTTAATAGTTTTTATCTATTGTTTATTGACTCACAGATGCATTTTCTTTTTATATGTTGATAGTATATCACAGAAAAGAAAGTGTAACTATAACACAACACAGCCTTCATATTTTATAATTACCATAGAACAATGAAGAGAATGAATTTTTTTTCTTTCAAGTTTTTAATTTCAACAAATTGAAAGAATTCAGCAACTTCCAAGATTAGGAGCAATATTTACAAGAATAATTTGAAAAAATATTATTTTGCTAAACAGAAAAATCCTCACTTGCTAGATTTATTATTGGAGAATGAAATAGCATTCTTGCATAACAAATATAAAACAAGTATGGACAAAAGTTAAACTGTAGGTCTGTCCTTTGCTTCACTTGTGTCCAAGTTTCCTTTGATGACTCTCATTTTCATTCTTTTTAATTGACAGAGTATTCTAAAAGTCTTTACTTTTTCTTCCCTTTAGATTCTTGTCCCATAAGTGATTTTTACCTAATCTAGTTGCTTTGGTTATCAGTTAATGGATGGATGAATCTAGAACTGATTTTCACAGCCAACTGGAGAAGGGATATATAGCCAGCAGAAAATAATTGTTCTCATGGTGACTTACTTATGAACTCCTTCATGTGAGTTCTTAAAGACCTCCTTTGCTGCATTTTCAGCTCTGAGTTTCTCAGCATGTAGATTAATAGGTTGAGGCCATATAAACATACTGATCGTTCAGTGGGGAAAATCTGCAAATGTTTGCTGATTGCTACACTGAAAGGTGACATCTGTTCCAGCCCACACAACCAAGATACAGGTTGGGACGACTGTTTTTGAGTAATACATTTTTATAGGGAAAGACCACAATCATCCCCAGGATGCTAAGAATAATCAGCACTCCATGTTTTCTAATTTTATCCAATACTCTAATAGCATAAGTAAACATATGTCATAGAGCATAGAACTTACTACAAAATGTTGATTTTTTTGATTATGTGATCATTTATCCAGAAAATTCAAAAGGATTAGCTATAAATCTCTCTTATAAAATAAAAGAGTTAGAGGGAAGTGATTTCATGTAAAACTTTTTTGAATAACACACAGATATTTAGAAAACATAATGCAGAAAGCAGGTATTTTATTAACTTAGCCCAACCAACAAACCTAAGCACAAATAAAAATGTTAAAGATCTATACAGTGGAAAAAAGAAGAAAATGAAATACTGAAACAATAAACAAATTTGAACAAAGATGTTTCATGATTTGCAATATGATAATTTAATTTGTTCAAATAAAATTATACATTTAATATACTGGTAGTCAAAAACCTTTAAGATTTAGAAGCTTCTGAATTTTTCATGAAAATAAAACCTTCCTAGATTGACAAAGCCTTCTAAAATTATTCCAAATAGGAAAATATTATTTTTTGAGAATAGTGAATGGGAAGCATTTCATTACAAATCAATATAATATTGAATTAGATATAATCACCTCAAAGAGAAATAGAATCATAAAATTAAATGCATGTTCTACAAAATTAAGAAAATTAAAGGAAAGAATGAGGTTGGCAGGGATAGGGAGAATGAACAAAACTCATTGTATTTATATACTACTTTTATGGCAACTCTTTTGTAAACTACTTAAAGATAAAAATAAAAATTAAAGAAATGGAAAACAAGATAGCTAATTGATAAAACTAAGATAGTTTAGAAAGGAATACACAAATATTTGAATGTAAAAAAATGAACATAGCCTATCAGATGAAAAATATTTCTAATGTCTTAAATACAGAAAATTATTATTACAGGAACAAAAATATCTCTATTTAAAATGGCTTAAAACCTAGAATGCAATGTTCTCAACATAAAAGAATCTTAAATGATGTAATGGCTATGTAATTATCTCATTTTTATTTGAAATGAGAAATTCCAATTTAACAAAATAAATGATAGTGTAAAAACATAACCAATAGCCTAGTACCAATGGCTCACTCTCTAATCCTAACTACTCAGGAAGCTGAAGTCTGAGGATGGAGGTTCAAAGCCTGTTAGGGCAGGAAAGTTTCTGATACTCTTACCTACAATTAATTACCCAAAAGGCTATAAGTGTAGTGGCGGTTTAAGTGATAGAGCACTAGACATGAGCAAAAAAGCTCCGGGAAAAAGCCTGGGTCCTAGCTTCCCTCCACAGCATGGAAACACAAATAAAGACAAAGAACCAATGAAACTGAGAGGTCTTTGGGGTCCATCTAATCAATATATTAGAATTAGTACCATGTTCAGCATGGTTTTCTTTTTTGTGTGTGAAAATACTGTACAGAGGGATTACAATTACATGGGCAAGATAATGAGTACATTTCTTATCAAGCATTGTAGCCTCCTCCTTTGTTTCCCCTTCCCTCCATTCCCATTCCCCCCCAGCCCCTCCCCCCAATCCTCCCGCTTCCCCCCCCCATATCAAAGTTGTAAAGTTCCTTGTGGACATAACGACTTGTACATTTCATTGCTGCAATGGGTCCACCTATATCCCTATTTAAACGGTTTGTTTTTCCTTCCCCTCCACAAATTATACCGACATCAAATACAGTGAAAGCAGGGGTTATACTGTGGGGGAGGAACATACAAAGCAACAAAGAAATAATCTTATAAATGTGTTAGAAACAATCACATGAAAGAAAAAAAACACACTTGAATACATATCTTAGGGTTCATTTCCCTAACTTCACCTTATCTGACCTTTTTGGCTTGATTCAGACATCTACTAGATATTGCAAATAAGGGAAAGCATGGGACCTATGTTTCTTTAGGCCTGGCTTATTCACTTAATATAATTTTTTCCAAGCCTTTCCATTTCCTAACAAATGGGGCAACATCATTCTTTCTGATGGAGGCATGGAATTCCATTGTGTATATACACCACATTTTCGTGATCCATTCATCTACTGAGGGCATCTGGGTTGGTTCCATACCTTAGCTATAGTAAATAGTTCAGCATGGTTTTCTAACTCTTGTTGATACTATGCCCCAAAGTTTTCCCATGGAAGTTTTCATCTCTGAATTTCTCAAGGTATAGATCAAAGGATTCAGCATGGGTGTGACAATGGTATAGAAAACAGTCAAGGATTTGTCAATGGGGAAGTTGGAAACAGGTCGAACATACATGAAGATACAGGGAACGAAAAACAGGACAACCACCGTGATGTGGGAGCTGCAGGTGGACAGGGCTTTGCGCCTCCCCTCCTGACTGTGAGTCTTAAGATTGTTCAGGATGATGCCATAGGAGATGAGGAGAAGAATGAAGACCACCATACAGATGGCGCCACCATTAGCAACCACAGTGAGGCCTATGAAATAGGTGTCGGTGCAGGCAAGTTCCAACAGTGGGTACATGTCACAGATGAAGTGGTCGATGACATTGGGGCCACAAAAAGGGAGGCTGTACACAAAAACAATTTGAACAATTGAGTGTCCAAAACCTCCAGCCCAGGCCACCAGCAATAGGAGGATGCAAACTCGTCGATTCATGATGGTCAAATAGTGCAGTGGCTTACAGATGGCCACATAGCGGTCATAGGCCATCACCACCAGAAGGAACACCTCAGCACCCCCAAATAAGTGTGCAACGAACAATTGGACCATGCAAGCTTGAAAGGAAATCGTCTTTACCTCACAGAGGAAGTCTGAAATCATCTTGGGTGAGATGGCCGTGGAATACACAGCATCCATGAGTGACAGGTAAGCAAGGAAGAAGTACATCGGGGAGCCCAAGGAGGGGCTGGCAATAATGGTCACCACTATAAGTAAGTTGCCAGCCATTGTCACAATGTAGATGAGTAAAAACAGGATGAATAATACTTTTTGCACATCAGGATCCTGAATGAGGCCCAGGAGGACAAATTCTGTGACATTGTTCCTCCCTGTCATCATTTCTCTTCTTGGCTTTAGAGATGACAACATAGGACAGGAGAGCTTGGCAGGAAATCAAGGACAGGACTAGGAACTGCCCAGCATGAGGACAGCACCGCTGTGTCTACTACCTACAGATGTGACCATGATCTCCTGTATCACGGAACACAACATCTTTACATCTTCCAAGTGGTAAATGCACAGAAAATGCTTAGTTAGCATCTACTGGGTTCCTCTTCCAAGAAGCACAACAACCCTTTTTAGGGACAATTCTATTTTTTCTTGGATTGCCTAGTTTGCTTACGGGTACGTGGTTTTTTCTCAAAATGAGTAGGTTCCTAAAGAGAAGAGTAGAAAAAAGTTTATTGGTCATTTATATGTTTAAAACTATCTATATAAAAGAAGCTACCACTTGATCCTCGCAAATACACAAGGAGAATTTTTTTCTTCTTTTTTTATGAAACCATCACACAGGAGTGCCAATAATTTTGAAATATATAACCAATATCAATTCAGTCCTTCATCTTACTATATTTGTGGGAAGAAACTTTACAACATGATCAGTGTAGCACCAAATTTCACATCTGTACTAGAACACCCATTTAGTGATATAAATTGCTCTATTAGAGGTTTATCTTTCAAATTTCAAGGTATATCCAGTATTTTGGTAGTACTGGTGTTTGAACGCACAGCCTCATGACTTCTAGGAAAGTTCTCTATCAATTGAGCCACAGCTCCAACCCTTATATCCAGTATTAATAAGAGTAATTAAATTTCATGAAATTTGACTCTAAACTATATCAAATAATTCCAGAATTAATTACACTCATAGCTATAACCACTACTAAATATGAGCTATACCTCTATCCATTTTCACTAGCCTACACCAATTTTATTTACATTCCCTGTCCAGATTTTTAGCAATATTTTTAACTAACCCATTTTAGCAAATATTTAAAACTAACTCCTTTCTCTCACCAGTGATTACATCAGGACCTGAGTTTTTATTTATAAGCTTTACTAGGTTCTGGGCAAGTTCAAATAGAAGTTCAGTGAGGAGATTCAAAAAATCCAGTATATTAAATGAAAAACTTGTCCTCCTGGGTCTCACTTAGGATCCTGATGTGCAAAAAGTATTATTCACTCTGTTTTTACATCTTGTGTGGGTGCATGTGCATACACACCAGACTTAGAAAGCCTGAGTCTCAGCCATTTGTAAGTATAATTACAAATTAGTCTCAATGTGCATATTGTAAAATATATGGTTATAACAGATGAATTCAGAATCCATTAAACATCCAACTACCTACAGCATTATAAGAGGAATTCTTTTTCTACCTCTTTTTATTTTGATTTGTTTTTTATATGTGCCTATTCAAATAGCAACCCCCAAGTGCACTATTGATTCCTGGAAAAAAATGTTATCAATAATAAATGGTATGTAATATTTGCTGTCAGGGTGTGGCCCAGTGGCTCTGGAACCTCATGGCTTATGCTGTGATCCAAGGTTCATTCATTTACTATCAGTGTGACCTTGGACAACATAACTCCCCCGGTACCATACTTCTTCCTTTTTGCATGTGTACATTCATAGTATTCACATCTCCTTGAGTTATTGTTCTGCTGTTAAGATACAGAGTTAAAAAGAACTGCCTGGTGAACTCTATTTAAATGGTATGTGGTACTAATATTTTTGAGAGCTTTGCTATAAGCCTTTTGATGGAAATCTGCCTTGCTCTTGTAACCCAATGCTGCCTTCCTGGCCCACTTCCCCCCACGCCTCTGGGGCTTTCTAAATTTCCATATTGCCTGCGGGAGACCATCTTCAGTAGCTGTCCAAACCCTCCTGCTCTGCACTCCATGTATCCCCGACTCCGTCTGGTGTTACCTGGTACCCCTATACAGAAATGATTAAATCCAGATCTCATCTGTTTAAGTCTCTTCTTTCTCTCATCTTGTCTGCTTGATCTTTACTACCATATGCCTAACATCTCTATTCAAAATTATCATGATGATTTTTGCCAATGCAATGAGAACCATAGAGGGGTCTTAGGCATTGCCTGGTATGAAAAGAAAGTGTATCTGTAAGTCATGAACACATTCTTAGACACAGAATAAAATTTTATGTTGTACATTTTACGTATATCAGCAATATAGCCATAAATTCTTGTGAAGAAATGTATTTTGACTGACAGCAACAAAGAAAATTCCTTTGTAGGGACTCTAGGGTGGAGGATAGGTGCATAAAAATAAAATAATAAATAGATTCACTTGTTTACACATATCATATATAATATATTACATATTATATGTATAATGAGTAATTCATGATATATACATATATATATATATTTGTCAAAGATAAAATAAACACCAATAAAGGGTCATGAAAAAAATGAATATATTTGTATGTTCTAATTAATTTCTGTTTTGCTAGCTTTATTGGCTTAACTCAGGTGCCTTAAATGACAATTGATGATGCTTACTACATTGGTTGCATTTCAGTATAGCATAGAAATTTTCACCTGGTATCCACTGTCATTCCCCATGAGCTCACATCTTGGGTGTTGTCCAGGTCTGGAAATGAACGCTGCTTTCATTTAGGGCAGCTCAGCAGCTTAGGGAGCTGTGTACGCACAGAACGAGGATAGCGTGAGGCTGTTGAGAGGATCGACAAATGGCTCCAACTGTCCACTGTTCCTGTATCTCCACGTGGATTTCCTGATCTGTCTTTCAGAGAAAAATGTCCAAAGTGGATGCCTCAGATATAAAAGCTTTTAAATTTCAATGTTCACTGTGCAGACAGCTGATTATTCTTACCCTTTGGAAACTATTCTTCTTGGAAAACACTTATATTTTCATGACTAAAAACTGACAGTTCATAGACGGTAACCTAGCCAAGTGCATTATTTGATGGCTCCACAGACAGACCCAGAAATTCTTTATGAAACTCGGTTACATGAGTTTCTTAGTCGATTGTGCTAACGCCACAAAAAGTTCTTTAGTTTGCCAACATTTAAATCGATACCTATTGAGATCATTAACAAACAAGACAAAGGTATTCAGTTAATTGTAAAAACTGATATTGGATGTGTCTCACAGGAGAAGCAAACTTTTCAATCCTTTAGTCATTCAAATGACATCTTCTCAAGTAAGGTCTCTTCTTTCCTAAAAAATATATATATGCCAAGATCTCCATAATCCCATTCCAAAATATAAAAAAAGCCATTGATAAGAAAAAGATGCATACACAGAAATGGAGGGACAAAGGGGAAACAAATGCATCAGTGGTACTTACTAGACACTATGTTGAAAATGAACTATACAACTTGCCAAAAAGAAATGTACTCTTTACCTATCTTATGTAACAGTAACCCCCACAGTATATCACCTTTAAAAATAATAAAAATGATTTTTAAAAAGAAATTATGCATGCAAAAAGAAAACACGACACTTCTAGGCGCTAAGAACAAAACACCAGCTGAGAGCTACTCAAGCCTGGGTAACACCTGAGTTTTTTCTAACAGGAAAATACCTCTTCCCTAAAATTTATACATGCAGGTTACGAGTTTTACATCATTGTCTTTATTAATGAGAGATACAGTAAGGTCATTATACATTTGTTTATTACAATATTTGGAACAAAATCAAATGAATTCATCTCTCTGGGGTAAATTTCTTCCTTTGAACAATTCCTAGAGAGAACATAGTAGGCTAGAAAATACAGAGAGTACCTAATTGACAAAAATCATATTTAAAAAAAAACCTTATAAGGTTATAACAAAAGTCTCCACTGCCTTATTAATAATGTATGCTTCCACATTATGAAATAGATAAGCAAGGAAATATTTGATACAGCCTGAAAATATTTAATTCAGCCCAGTCCCCTTACCCAATCACACCCAACCTAACCACTGTGAGAAAGACATTGCCCAAGAAGCTCAGAGGCACAATGCCTTCATTTGAATGAAACAGGAAAACACTTCAGTATAAAAGAAGGCTGAGTTAGATCCAAACACATGCATTGTCTTGGAACATAATAAATTGGGATTTCAAAGCAGTTGGGAAAAAATAATTATACACCTATGAAACATCTAACTAGAACTAGAGGCATGGCTCAAGTAGTAGAGCAATAGCCATGAGCAAGCAACCAAACAGGAATTTGAGGCCCTGCCTTCAAGCCACAGCTATGGCAGAGAAATAAAGATTTACCTAGATCATGGTTTGAAGCCAGCTTGGGCAGAAAATTCTGCAAGATTCCATCTAGATATCGATCAAAAATCCAGGCTGAAGGGATGATTCAAGAGATAGAGAGCCAACATTGAGCAAGCAAGCCATGTGAGAATGAAAGGTACCTTATTCAAGCCTCGGAATCAGTAAAAAAGAAAAAAAAAGTCTAACTAAAAACTTATTAAAATTCTGCCCCTAGCTAAACATTTTTAAAAATATAAAACCACAAACCTTGATTTTAAAATGTATGTAAGAGTTTTTCATGGGACACTGGCGACTCATTTAATCCTCGTTTCTCAGGAGGCTGATGTGTCTAGGATCATGATTCAAAGCCAGCTGGACAAAACAGTGCATGAGACTATGTAACCAATTAACTAGCAAAATGCCCAGCTGGAGGCATGACTCAAGTGGTAAAGGAGCAGCCATGTGCAAGAAAGGTGAACAAGAATAATAAGGCCTGAAGTCAAACATGAGTTTTTGGGTAAAAGTGATTTCATATATTCTTTTAAACCAGGCATATTTTTTTAAATACTGATAGATTTGACTATAGAAATATAAAAATGTGGGCTGGGAAGGTGGCTCAGTGGTAGAGTGCTTGCCTCGCATGCATGAGGCCCTAGGTTCGATTCCTCAGCACCACATAAGCAAAAAGAAAAAGCCAGAAGTGGTGCTGTGGCTCCAGTGGTAGAGTGCTAGAGAGCTGAAGAGCTGAGGGACGGTGCCCAGGCCCAGAGTTCAGGCCCCATGACTGGCAAAAAAAAAAAATATATATATATATATATATATATATATATATATATAATGTTGCTACAATTCTATAACCATTTCATAGTTTTATAACATCAAAAGTAAATCATCAGATAGGAAGCTTGCATACTGTAAAGAACATTTTATACCTATACATTTGATATATTTGATATTTTATACCTATATCATCACAAAAATCTGTTTGGCAAAGAAGAAATCTGATCAAATAATGTAAACCGAATGCAAACCATCTTAAATAATGTAAGATGAATGCAAACCATCTTAAATGGGTTAATTAATATTCTAAATAGATAAACTTAGCGAATCTCAGTGAAAGTAGACAAATGAAAACAACCTTTCAGTCAAATTACCACTTATTATATTAGCATTGTCAAGGGCACTTTGCTGAGAATGAGACAATCAAGTATTCTCAAAGAGTGGTCAGTGACGAATCTGTCAACAGATTCATGGATGGTTTCATGCCAATCTCCATGAATACCAACATTTAAAATGTGTGTACCTACTGACTCAACAATACAGCTCCTATGAAGTCAACAACCATATCCAAAAAGCTCATTGCAGAATCACTTATTAAGGGAAATGTTTACATGTTGAGGAATACTGATTGCATCAATTTTTGTAAATCTTAATAAAGTAACATCATATAATAAAAAGAAACCTGGCATTAAAGTATATTATGTGTACTCATATAAAAATTTTCAAGATACTAAGGATAAAAAAACAAGTTTTATATAGAGAAATGTAACCACTTATACTGGACAAGAATAAATACTTGATGAATCTTAGAAATACAGTGCAGCACTGGACTCTGAGACGCTGTGAAAAGTCTAAAGAGTGATGAGGATTTTTTCAAGTTTTATCATTTTGTATGTATACATTTTATCTTTACATTGTATATTTAAGAGATAAGTCTTTTCACTGAATACTCACGTAACTGAAATCAAATAGACATAGTATTCTACAAAGTAACCTATATACAAAGTGTATCGTACTGTGTTATCTTGTATGATAAAGAGAATGAAAATTTCAAAAACAATATAAAAGTAAATCAAAAATAAAAATGAACACATTAATTGGAATCACTTGGTTTAATTTTATTAATATTTGTGTGTGTATGTGTATGTGTGCATGTGTATTTGGGGAGTACTTTTCCTGGGAATTGTATCCTTGAGCCGAGTGCTATCACCTTAGCTATTTTTGCTCCAGGCTTTCAATCTGTCACTTGAACCACAGCTCCATTTCTGGTTTTTTGCTGGTTAATTGGAGATAAGAATCTCATGGACCTTCCTGCCCACGATGGCTTCAAACCACAGTCCTCAGATCTCAGCCTTCCAAGTAGCTAGGAGTACAGTCATGAGCCACTAAGACCCAGCTTTTCCATTAATTTTATTCAATTAATCTAAAAATGCTTTAAAAGTAAAATATATTAAGGGCCGTTCCAACTTCGGAATAATATCAAAAGAGTGAATCAATCTAGTAGGATTTTTGACTAAGACAAGAGAAGATGCCCTAAGTATAATTATCACATTTCATGGTCCATTATGTATTATTTATTGACTCACTATTATAGACATGTTATGCCTTTCTAATACACTGATAAATAGATAACAGAAGAGAAAATGTGATTACTAACACAACATACCTTCATATTTTATACTTACTGTAGAGCAATGATGAGAACGAATTTCAACAGCCAATTGAAGATGGCTTCTCAGCACAAGGGAACTGTGCCCAGGAGGAAAGCAATTGTTCTCATGCTGGGTGACTTACTTATTAACTACTTTTTGTAAATTCCGCTTGAGGACCTCCTTTGCTGCAATTTCAGCTCTGAGTTTCTCAGCATGTAGATTTAGGGGCTCAAATGGGGGTGGAGGCTGTATGAACATGCTCGGTGATTTGTTGCTGAGTGGTCTTCCAATGATGTTTTTGACTCTTACATTTTTGATTGCTGCATTGAAAAGTGATGTCTGTTCCTGCCCAGACAACCAAGATAAAGGTTGACACAGTTATTTTTAATGAACATATTTTTATAAATACCAGTCTTCCCTATGGATGCTAAGTATAAATGAAAGTTTTCCATATTTCCAGTATAATATAACAAGTAGATATATGTCATTAAACATTAGAAATTCCTACAAAATATTGATTTTCTTAAGCTATTAGATCATTTACGTAGCAAATCCTAAAGTGTTAACTGGAAATCTGGCATGTGAAATAAGGAAAGAAATGAAGTATTTTGATGTTAAATATTCCATAGTCACTTGGAAAATGCAATGCACATATATTTAATTAACTTTACCTAAATAACAAATACAAACACAAATAAAAATGTTAAGCATTTGTGCAATTAAAGATTTTAATGACTAAAACAAAGCTATTTCTTGATTTTGAAGTGTTCAGGTACAATTATACATTTAATACTGTTAGTTAAAAACCTTGATAGATATATAGAGCCTTCCAAAGTTATTTCAAACAAGAAAACATTATTTGATAAGATTATTGAATGGGAAGAATTTTGTTAGGTATCCATATAACATTATGAATGGATCAAGAAAATGTGGTATATATACACAATGGAATTCTATGCCTCCATCAGAAAGAATGGCATTTCCCCATTTGTTAGGAAATGGAAAAGCTTGGAAAAAATTATTTTAAGTGAAGTAAGCCAAGCCCAAAGAAATAAAGGTCCCATGGTTTCCCTTATTTGCAATATCTAGTATATGTATGAGTCAAGCAGGA